>NW_018408833.1:522559-729517 GCF_002113885.1 Mizuhopecten yessoensis
GATATTTTAGAAACAAATCGTCACTTTCACACACATGTCGCACATGGATCGAAAGATCTATTCTTTATGCACAAGATGAACATACATAACATGCCTCAAACAACTAATACAATCACTAAAAACATATTTTTTCAAACTTACTCTGATTTACTCTAGTTTTTTGATAGCCCCGCCTTCCAATGCCACGTGACTAAAACCTCGCCGGCCTACGTCATAACGTTGGGAAATACCTTCGGTAACGCGAGATCTCGTCAAGTCATGTGACATTTCTCATGGCCTAATTTCCATAAAAAACATGGGTTGGTATAGAAAACGTTGGAAAATACTTTTCGTAATGATCTTTGAAACATGTTATTGATATATACCACCTAGTGCATAAAGAATAGATCTTTCAATCCATGTGCGACATGTGTGTGAAAGTGACGATTTGTTTCTAAAATATCGGTTTGAAGTGCGCTCCGGGCGCGGGTCGCATATTTCCCGCATATTATAGAGGGCCAGAGTTCTGACGTTAATCGACGACAAACCGATATGAAAAATGTCGATAAAACGTCAGAATAATTTGGACTAATCTTTCACATGCTACGATTTAAATGTAAATTGGGCAGTGTTAGCAGCAGTCCTTTTAACCCATTCACCCCTAGTCACATTTGAACTTTACCAAATCAAAGACTGGGCAAGTTTAAATGAGTTAAACATCATAAGGAATTCATGATCAGGAGGCCTAGCTCTAAATGTACAATGGAACCTTGACAATACAGTTGCATGTAGACCAAAATATTTCCCTCACACATGAAAAGTTAAAAAATAATTCCACAAAAGAAAGTAAGTGTATCCCTAGGACCAGTCCTAACTACATGCCAGCTCCACTGTATATTGAATTTGATACGATATGGAAATAAAGAAGATGCATCTATTTAATGTTTTGGGGCCAAACTGAAAGCATGTTTCTGATTATTTGTCAAACAAAGCTTAAGCCTGTCATAGACATCAAAAGAATGGATGAGCAGGCCTACAGATCCCCTGGTACCACTCAGCTCATTACTGACGCCTATATTCATAAGATATGTAGAATACAGCGTTCTCCACACAGTGAGCAATGATGGTCAACCACACGGCTTCAAAGAGTAAGGAGTGACTCATACACACAGTAGCCAACCCCAGGTAGCTACCCTTACTGGATAAATGGTCTGAACACTCAGCCTCATATCAACATACCAGAAAAACACATTTAATCAATACAGTGTTTGGAATTAAAAAGCTGTTGCTACTGTACACACAATGAAAAGAGTATACAATGTGGTGTCAGTGATACAATGTTCAGACGTAAAATCCAGTTATTATACCGGCATCATTGAAAGACCCACTCAATTGAAATTTTGACACAATTATAGTATAGTGTAGCTGTAGAGAGGTTCCTTTTATGTTTTAACATTTATTTTATAAATATAATCATCTTCACCTTAGACTTCACTTTTATCTCCCGAGAAAGGTATTCTTATTGACAGAATGACTTGACCTGATAATGTTTGGTTTGTTTGTGTTTTACGTCCTATTAACAGCTACGGTCATTTAAGGACATGCCAGGTTTTGGCGGTGGAGGAAAGCCTGAGTTCATGAAGAAAACCCACCGATCTATGGCCAGTACGCCAGTACCTGGCGATTTCCCCACGTAGGCCTCGAACCCATGACCAAGTGGTGGAGGGCTAGTGGTAGCAGAATGTCAGACGCCTTAAGCACTTTGCCCCAAACTTATAATGTTTTGACCTTATACCCATATATACAAGGCATATGCATATAGGTCAGCAGTCCTGTAGGATATACCGTTATGAGCAATTAAGCTCTATTTCAATTACCAACTAATTAATTTTACCATTAAATCTGTGCATACGGTAATGAGTTAACCTCTTGACCTTGAACTCTTTGGGTTAAAAGGAAGTCTGACTCGACCTTATAATGTTTTGATCTTATATATACCTATATATATACACTTAGGCATATGCATGTAGGCCAGCAATGCTGTAGGATACCATTATGAGCAGGCTCCATTTTAATTACCAACTAATTAATTTTACCATAAATCTGTGCATGTGGAAATGAGTTAACCTCTTGACCTTTAACTCTGGGGTGAAACAGAAGTCTGCCATTCGGAAGCAGTGCACTATCTGGATTGGGATTCCAGGAGGGGTGACAGAGTTCATCATAAACAAAATTAAACATTTCCTGTACATGCAGTAGCACATGGCTGTTCTGATGTTATGTTTTATATCCCTGTATATTGGGGATATGTGTGTACTGATCTCCTTCTTTCTAGTCTGTGATGGCAGGTTACATCTACCATCTAAACACCTTCACCAGAACACAGTGTAGGCTGCACTATAAGAGGCCAAACTGTTCAAAGTTGTGTTAGCTTAACAGAAAGTTGGAGTAACAATTCAAATAATGATAATTTTTGAATTATAATCATTTGTTTAAAGTAAATTACCCGCTTTTTTTTGTTTATTTGTAGCTTATTAGGTAAAATGCAATAAAATGATGAAAAAAACCACCAAATTTTACTAAATTTGGATTTACAGACCATGCAAATTCAGTCAACATTTACAACAGTCAAAACTTGGTTAGCTTAATCAGCAAATCTTTAGCACATATTTTCAAAACAGGATTGCATTTAAATTCTGCACAAATCATAAGCTTGATTATTAGAACCTTTTGAAGCTTGAAATATGAAGATTAGTTCTGAATTTTGAAACTTTTTTGTAAAATGTGTAAAAACTATTTTTGCAACAAATTCCATCAAGCTAACCAGGCTTTCCCTAATTGATGCCAGACATGAAATCCTCCTACACTTTCTACTTCAAACAAAATCTAAATCTTGGTTAATGAATCTACTTCCTTCTCATAATTTTTTTTGTGTGAATCCTTTTCTCCTCAAGAAGAAATTTGTAGTCTTTAATACATGTTGTCAAAAAATATAAAAACTTGATTTGATCAATGTTATTCCTGTGTGATTTAGAATTTTTACCAGTAATATATATCAGTAACAATTCTATGTTCTGGTTATGACAATATAAAAAATACATTCTTCATGTAATATGAGTCCCTATATAAACATTACCAAGAGAAACTATGTTTATAGGGCTATGAATGCAAATGGATCAGTGTCACATTGAAACTTTCAGCACCTAGAACTTTGAAACTTTCACAACCTAGATAAGTACATCTTAGAAAACATCTAGGTGACGAAAGAGATCTCAGACTACTGTAAAATCATAAATTTTTGTGGGACATTAAATTTCGTTTATTTCGTGTATAACAAAAATCCACGAAAATTAAATCCCCACGAAACATAAACTTGGTATGATATAGATAGGGGAAAATCAGAAATCAGCGAAATGTAGTGTTCTTGAAACAGGCTAGTATATGAAAACCACGAAATTTTAACCCCACAAAAATAACTGATTCTACAGTATATACTTTTATGCGGTATATACATTATGAAATTCTTATGCTCCGATCTTTAAACTATACCTTTATGATGCCAAAATACTTCCCAAACCTACTAAGTATCTGTAGTAAGTATTTAATAATGATGATATCAAAAACACACCATCGAGTTATATCATCAAGCACCTTAGTTCAAAATACCTGACACTTTTTTGTACAAAGAAAAGGGGTTGGAATTTCTACAAGTCATACAAGCGATGGGAACACCTTCAGCTTGTGGGAACTACATCAGTTCTACAGAAATAACAGACTGTTTTTGACATTAGTACACCTATATAGACCCCAATACATGTACATATATACCCAGGTACACAAACATGTACACCCTAACATTAATATAGCTCTCACTTGTTCCTGATCACGTCTCTTTTAACAACACAGACATCTGAAATTGAGGTCAAGAATGAGATGAATTTGTGTAACCAATATATCAGCTGTATGTTTCTATATATACACTGTACTGGTAATATATTCTACAGAAGTAACTTATACACCTGGCAGAGTTTTGAGTTAAAAACATTTATGACATAGAAATATCATGTATATGTATCATGTATATATATTATATACAGCAGATAAATAAGATATATCTACCTCACCGTTTATCACTTATAATCAGAAACAACAATAAAATGTATCATAATCAGTTTTACCCATAAGGACTCAAATAGAGATGTGCAGTGTATCTATTTTAATATTTTTTTATTTTTTTTTATTTTTATTTTTTTCAAATTTTTACATTAGTATACAATACAGTTACAATATATATACATAACATGACATAACACAAACATATATAAAGACATACACACACTCATTCATTATCATTCAAACATCCATACAATTATCAAAAAGGAAAGGTAGGAGTGTTGAAAATTTGTATTACATTTTGAATTTCTAAGCTAGCTGTCAGTGTGAGCGTAATCAATATTTACATTTACTCAATACAACAAATATATTTATAAATTGATAAGTTACTTATGGTAAATCAGTCGTAATTTCAAGTTTGGGTGTTTCAAAAAAAGTTTTGCCATTTGGCCCATTCTCTTTGAAACTGGTCTAAGTAGCTTTCTCCCTTACTTCTAGCAATGTATTTTTGAGTTGTATATGTATCTTTTAGTGTATTTTTCAGGGCAATAATGCAGAGTTCGTTCCTGAGGCACCTTGCTTTGTAGATATATTGTTTTATTGTAAAGATGATCATATTATCCACTTTTCTGTTTATTCCATTCTGACGATATGTACCAAAAAGAAAAGATTTCTTATTAAATTCAAATGGAATGAACAGTGAATTCAACAAATTTTCTAAGTTAACAAGTAAAATTTGAACTTTTTCACAGTTCCATAGCGTATGCTCTATCGTTTCAATTTCTGTTTTACAAATGTTACAATAAGGGCTGTCTACTAACCCAACTTTAAATAAATACGAATTTGTTGTTAGAATATGGTGATTAACCCTAAATTGAAACCATTGCAATTTTGTATTTTTTGTTACAGAAAAAGGGAGTTTAAAAATCATTTTCCAATCACCTTCATCAAATTCAAATTGTTCATTCCATTTTTTTGTTCCACTTGCAATTATATCATTTTTACTAAGCACATTATAAAAATCTTTTGTACCTTTCTGTTTTTTAGCAAATATTTGTAATTTTCTTGGAATAAAAGGATAGTCTATTTTTGGATGGGTCAAGTTACACCGACTGCAAAGCTCCCTTATAGCTGTAACAATTCCGTGATATTGTAAGAAATTTGCTCTAACACCATATTTTTCTCTTAATTCAAAAAAACTGAAGAAGTTGTTGTTATCCTTTTTTAAGTCATTAACTACTACAACTCCCTTCCTATACCGATCCTTATAAAAAAACACTATTATTATCTATTTTGATTTTTTCGTTTAACCATATAGGCATGTTGGAGATCTGTTTTGAATCTGTATATTTTTTTCTCAAGAATAGTAAGATTTTTCCATGCAAGAAAGACATCTTTCCAGAAAAGATTTTTACAGTTATTATGACAAAAGGAAATATAGTCTGGTCCACAGTTTACAAGAAGGTTTTTATCAATATTTGAATTAAAAATAATTTGCCATGTTCCTGTTGTTGAGAGTAATCTTCTAATCCAAGTTAGTTTTAATGAGTCTATAAATGATTTAATATGAATCATTTTGAGACCACCATCAGAAAAGTTTTTAATAATTACATCTCTTTTAATTTTATCAATCTTACTATTCCAGAGGAAATTATATATTTCTGTATTTATCTTTTTGACAAATGTATTATCAGGATTTGGTAAAGCGATAAATAAGTGATTAAATTGAGAAATTAGGATAGACTTTATTATATTTATTCTCCCTATTGGTGTAAGTATTCTCCTACTCCAAGTTTTAATATTGCATGACACTTAGCTCCACCATAAAGGCTTATCTAGAAAGCACTAGCCATTAAGTTGGCATCCCAATTAAATCATACTTAGGATCGTGAAACTATTTTTTCAAGTATTGGCATCCCTTTCAAACTTTTAGCTAAATCAGTAAAAAACAAATATTAAGTGACCAGTGCTGTTTATACATTAAAAATAACAATATATAGAGTTCATCCAAGGACTTGCACGGTAGATGTATCTACTTCACTGTTTATAGCAGTATCAAAGCTATACTCAATATGTACTGTACCAGGTATGCGTATACGTAACAAGAGAGGAAATAATGCTCAACCAGACCAGGATTTGAAGCAAGGACCTCCGAACTCTAAACGGATGCTCTAACCAATTTAGCTACCTGGCCACCACAATAGACCTACATGTACATGTATACAAAAATGTGTAGGCTGAATAGGATTAGGAAGCTGTAGATCAAAGAACTTGCGCATTCCCTGCGAATCACACCAGCGACCACAGAATTTCATGTCCAATGATCATTATCTATCGCTGAGCTAAAGGGAAATTCCCTACAGCCAAATATTGAAGGTAGTATGACCACTTTGATACAATGTTCAATGCACATCCTTTACATTTTAAGTCTGCCTAAGGAATTCTCTACCACAGTCTGTCCAATAAATGCATTGATGTGTGATGTATATGAAGCATTTCCCTACATCTGTCACAGGTGCTCTGTACCCAATATCAATACCAACCGTACTTGTCCTAATAAAAAGACCTGTTACAAACTGGTTCACCCAGCAATTTCAAACATATAACTCAATATATATATAGCTATCATAAAATTCTGGTGTTTTGTATTCAGGTCTTAGTTATCTGTTCGATCATCAGATACCAGAAATAACTGTACAAATAACTGTGCCCACCTAAACAAAGATTCCAGGTAACAGAATCTGCTGATAGTGACCATTGCAATATGTACTGCATTTATTTTTCGTAAACAAATTATCTTATTTTGGCCATCCTAGGCAGGCACGTATACATGTCTTATACACTAGTGCACAGGTGAATCCACCAAATTTTGGATAGAAAAAAATAACATTGCTTCTTGTACCCCTTGTGCTCTTTCTAAGGCCCTGCTCCTAAATAGGGCTAGCTACATATACGTCACCTCTGCTACATTTAGGTAATAAGTGGCTCTCACTGTACCCTGGCTTGTATCAATATTATCATATATTCTGGCTCCTATTTCACCTTAATAGTTTGTTATTCACAATAGGTAGAACATTTTTCATTTAAATCACTGCTGATATAAATACATGTACATCAGTTTCACCAGTGTTTTCCTATATCATGTCAGGAAAATTGTTAATAATAATATACATCTTATAGATTTAAATACACAAAATTTACAAAAATTAGCTTTACAAGTACAAATATAATATATTAAAAGTACATTATAATATATACTACAAGTACATTATGATATATAACTAGGTCAATGAGTTCACAATGTCTGACTAAAGTTCTCCCTGTCTGTATAAACAGTTCATCTGAACACCCCTCAATATGATTTACTTTTAAGCTTACGAATCAATACATCTACATCACCATGAAAAGAGATCAAGTCAGAGATAACCAACTTTCTATCAACTGACATAAACACATCATGAACGAGTGCAGGACCAATACAATATCTGTGAATTACATAAACATGGTAATTTGTACCTAAAAACCTTGCCATGTTATATCCATCGACAATGGTTCCACTGCTACAATGAGATTCCTTTATATCTAGTGTAGCCATTAAGTTAGACACAATAATAGGCAATGTATATGTGTTAATGTACACGAAACATCAGTTCTAGGCATGTACCTCTACAAGTACATAACACCAATTGTTTAGCTGCATTACTCTGAAATTCTTTCTTTGATCCACCATTAACTTATAATAAAATGCATCACATACATCTTTCTAAGTTTAATAGAGTATCTTCAGCAATGTTCAGACGCAAAAAAACTGCATTTCATTTATTATAATCAGGGAGAGATCTACAGCATCGCGTAATCGTGGGGACATTGACTACCATACAGTGTACGTGGTAGTGTCACAGACTATAAATGTATCAACAGATATGTAGCGCTGAATCAACAAGTGTCTTCTCGTATTCTTTGTGGCATTTATCAAACTTATTTGTGTCACAAGAAAATAAATGGAAAAATTCTTTGTCTCCATACCTTCATGAGCAGATACACTGATCGGCTCTAGCAATATATATTAACAGCATATTTCCTTACTCTGTATGTATAACTTATATTTTTATTTGATCATGCTTATGAATATTATATTAATAGCAGTGTCACCTATATTCTAAATTTACAGTTAAGTATATACACATGTACTGTGTATTATCTACATAACTTAGGCCAACTCTGAAAGGTTGGATCCATAATTTTTTATATTCATATAAGTTCAATAAAAGTGTATGATTTAAATATTTAAAAAAAAAAACTTGGATTTAAATTAAACCCATTTTATTTTCTATATAGAAGTGTAATATCAGTATACAAACTTGTTTAATAAGTCATTCTAACCTACATGTACATGGATGACAAATTTGAATCAGTTGTCACGTTTCTCAAGATCACTGTTGAAATAAATACACAATAGGAAGTGGTCGGATGAGTAACGACACGCTTTACGGGTGTCACTTTGGGGTCACGTTAAAACGCTATGTACCTTACCTATTAAAGCTACTGTACAATAGTTAATGCATTAGTATATTTGTAAATTCCATCAGATTATGGCAAAATAATGAAATAATATCAAGACTCTAATCTCACAAGTAGATCAATTTACAAGCAAAGAAGGAACAACAACGGTGCAGACGAATGAGAATTTGTCAAATTTTCAATCTGCCCTTTTTCAATCTGCCCTTTTTTCAAGACAGAAACATTAATGCACATAAACATAATGTATATCAAGGTTGGAGACTAAAGTTTTCACATTTTCTTTTTATTTTGACACAGAATTCCCATCATCTTACATTTTTCTCAAAATTCAGTTAGTTTATCTCATAAAAAAGCTAAACTAGGACATTTATACTAGACCTATAGCATTGGTGAAATAGGGCCACTGTAGATTCATTATTTTCAGACATTCTTATACTTTGCCATGAAATTAATACCAAATGAAAAAAAAGTTAAAGGGTTGACAAGAATGCAGTTAACATCAATTATATATTACATCAAATGACTATATAATATCAATTAAATTTCAAATTTTCATATTTTACCAACAATTAACACCAATGATGTACATGTACATTCTCAGATATCTATATATATCCCCCATCAATCACTGCTGATTGCTGGCTCATGGCAGCATAATGAAGATGTTTTGTAAGTCAATACAATAGATTTTAAATCAATCATTTTTTTGTAAATTATTCAGGTTCATCTTGCACCTGTACACATTATAACATTAAGTAACCTGTGCATTATTTGCTTTGTAACATATGACACTTACAGAGTTGTGTGAACTGAAGAATAGCTTTAGGGATTTCTATAATAGGTGGGAGAGTATACCAAAACATTGTCATTATTAATTGAATAGGTCTGTTGTAGAACTGCCAGTAATTTGTTTCCTTGGGGTATATTGTAATTGGTTTACCTGCCAAACTAACTGCCTTGAGACATTTGTATTTATATCCTAGGAAGCCATAAGACCATTAACTGACAATTGCTTATAATGTAATACATTTCTTTAACAAATTGCAATGATTTTAAAAGAAAACATACTGATTAAAGGCTATTTCATATATAACATTATTGTGAATTCTGCATTCATGAATGATGTAGATAATCTATTAACATGGGTTTATTCTTTTTATTATTATTTTCTTAAATAACTCAAAGGAATTTATATCATTCGATGTAAATAACAATATTATTTGATACATAAGTTTAACTGGCATGGACAAAATTTTCAGAAAATGAAATTTAGAGGTTTTCTTTTAGGAGATTTACGGTAATAAAAAAAAAAGTTATCTCACAACTCAATATTGGATGAAATAGCTTTAAACCTACATTTTGAAAAGAAATGTTAAATGTGATGTTTCTTTTAATATTTTTATATAATCTTTTAACATTTTCTTATCACCAAGCCTTCCCCCATAGGCCCTACTGTAAATAGTTTACTCTAGCTACACAGCAAAGCGACCTACATTGATTTCATATTAAAGCTGAGTTGTCCTTATATCTGATGTTATATTGACTGATGTTTAACTGATATATACATGTTTTAATTGTTTTCCCTATTTTAATTGACACTGGAAATGCAAGCAGCAAATATGAGCACACAGGTAAAATCCAGTTACCACAAACACTAAAACAGCTGATTGTTGAAATGTCAACAAACATGCCTATGAATAATAAATCCATATACTACCTACCTCAGCTGGTCTAACAGCCGTTTCAGCATCCTGCACATTTGATAAAACAGACTTTGGTCTAAAACAAGCTCCATCTGGAAGTTCCTCTAGAGTAAATTCTTCCTTTTTATTTGTTTTTGCAGGACTTTTATCCACTGAAGCAGACTCTGATGATCGACTGGAGGCATCCCGATGTCGCTCGGAAAATTTTTCACGTTTATCTTGTAATTCCTTGAAATCCTGGTTTTCAAAATGCTTCTTAGATCTCATTAAATACATCCTGACCAATTGGAAGTAATAATTCCTCTCGCTAAGTTTCCAAACCCCACCGTCCCATCTCTTTGTTTTGTGTACAAAATCATCCACTTTACTGAACGGCTGCTCGTGTGTCTTACCACCACTTCCGGGTCAAACTTTAACCTTTGCTTATCAGCATCACTCGCGCTAAAGCTGCTAATGGGAGGGGGTTGTATCCTAGTCGATATGTTTGTATACAACTATTTGAGCACATGGAGGACACAGCACGTGGTTAAATTAGGCCATATAAACGCCGGTGTCGGTGACTTGTATCCAGGGCTAGTCGGTATTTTAGTGTAGGTTCTCTGATGATTCACAAGTCACTCCGTGTATGTCATTTTGATACGTCAGTCAAAGATAACGTTTGGGGGCAGTTACTTACCTGTGTACCAGACAATTGACTTACATGCCTACACGAATATGCGTACTTCTCGACCACTGATTAGATTTCAAAGGATAAGACTTTATTTATGAGATTAAATAACCGATCAAAGTGACACGCATGTGTGTAACCAGAATATGTTTTCCTTTTAAATAGAAAAATATTTTCTCAGTGTAAGCGTGAATACTTCAGCAGACCTCTACTACGCCGTTATATCAGGACTAAGCGGCATTTGTACACCAAAGGGTACTAGTGTATGAAATATGATTATCCTCTGAGGCGAGACCACAAGTAAACGTATTCTTTTGAATGGAGAAAATTGAAAAAAAAAGAGAAAGACTAAATGAAAAGTTAATGGTTTGGAAAATATGCACAATCAAACTTAGTTTTGAAATCTAATGAACCATGTTTTCCTGAGCATGATAGGAAATAGGATACACGGATAGTGTGGTGAAATTCTATTTATTATCATATAGGGACTGGCACGGAAATAGTTGACATTCCTTACCCATACATTTACATATATGTACACATGAACTTTACTTAACTTATCACATACATTAACACGGGCAAACTAACATAACGATATTGATACAATAACTGTTCATTTATAAACCTTAGCCAAGTATATTCAAGTTATTTGGAACAAAGTTGGTTTATTTAACAAATATATATATATATATACGTATATTACCTACTATACGTCAAAGGCAATGCTATTGTTGTGACACTGGTTATTCACCAACAACGGTTTGTAACTTATCAGCACATGGGAACGAAATAACATTACGATAAAAAAAAAAAAGCAAAAATTGTTTATTCAAAACCATTAAGCAAGCATATTTCAGCTCTTTGGACACGATTTTTTTTTCATTTGAAAAAAAAGTAAGTTATTTAATATGTTTTAAATGTACCACGTCAATACAGCGACCTTACTGTTACGGTGAATTCAATAATATCGTGCTAAGCTACCGGTTCCTTTTTTCAAGACGATGCGACTATTGCAAACAGAGAAGTACAAACAACAACAAAACACACAGGACAGATTATGTGTACATGGTGCAATACGATTTTACCGCAATAATGTCCACAGACTGTAAATCCCTGAGGTCATATTAAATGTTCAAATATGTAGGCCTATATCTTATAGGGAATCTAACCTGCTATAAATGGGAATAAATTGTGTAGATATCGTTCATAGCATTAATAAACATTCAATGTTGAATACAAGTAACTTGATCTGTAATTTCCGCTATTCTTTTCATTGTGTTTTATTTGAGGAAGAATGTGATTATAATTAACGTTATAGAGCAGTATTTGATAAAAATGTTGTCACTGATATGACCATTTCCTTATCCTACTCCGTATCAGCTCGAGACTCCCATATCAGCCAGAGGACAAAAAAGCACACAACCAGCTTGAGGTAATTTTCTGAAAAGCGTTGAACCGGAAGTAAAACGGATATGTCGCGTGCCGGGCGGATATGGCGCGTGCTGGGCGGATATGACGCGTACCTAGCAGATATGGCGCGTGCGTTCGTCCGGGAACTGTTCTATGCAACCATCCATATCACAGACAAGTTTGTTTGTTTGTCTGGGGTTGAACGTCCTCGCAACAGCATGGGTCACACGAGGACAGGTGTATAGGGAGTTTGGTTTGGTTTAATTTTGTTTAACGTCCTATTAACAGCTAAGGTCATTTAAGGTCGTGCCTCAATGTTTGTAGTGTACGCGTGCTTGCGTGTACGTATGCAGGAGACAGGATGTGTTTGTGTTCTTGCCTCCTTGTGATAGCGCGATCTGATGCCGACTTTATAGTGCTATCTCACTGAAATGCCATGCCGAAGGCACCAAGCACAGCATTCCACCTGGTCACATTATATTATCAAGGGAGACCCCAGCAGGAAGAGAAATAAAGTAGATAGAAAAGTAAGAAGACAGGAAAGATAGGATAGGAAACGGATAACATCCCAAGTGTTGCAATGTGGGCAGTAGATCAATGTTGGTCTCTTCCATGTCCCCCTTGAAGAAGACACTTGCATGGGTATCACGGAAAAGTATTCACATATCACGGACAAGTATGTAAACTGTTACACAAACCATATTTCGGGTATTGGGTTGATACGATAACCTTTGATTATATCCATAATGGGATATGCTTTCAACTTCCGGTCCAAAAAGATAAAGAGCAACGGTCGTCGTGACCAGTCTGTAAAGTTGGTTTTCTGCTATTCTCGGTGTATTATTGCATATGCTGGTGTGACTAACGGCCGCAATAAACATAATCGGTTGGGCATTCAAGTGCCTACGGTCGCCGGAAGGTCTTGCCTCTTTCTGCTCACAGTGAATCAGTTGTTGTTTATCCCGATAGAAAAAGGAGTCCGCTTCTAAAATGTGCTTGAGGTCATTATTTGCAATTGCCTACACTAGGAGTCAAACCCGAAAACCTCTGGTTTACTAGTCTTACGCTCTACCGAATGAGCTTAAGAGAAATTTTCCTTGCGTCGGTAAAAAACGGTTAGTCCGTATTAAATAAATTACTTTCTTCCTTTTATCTTTGTTCTATATCTCCGCCTCATCAAAAATGAGATATTCAGGACTAGGAGGCGGCTAGTTAAAAGTGTTGGTTGTTTTGCAAGTAAGATTGATCAAGATTACCGCTTTGAACTTGTGTGAATAAAAAGCATTAAAAGCTGTTTTAACAGTTCGTGTAATGGTGTGTAGTTCACCACAGACCACTGTCCTTGAGGTTCTTCGGTTGTGGGGTTTATTGGCGGACAGATAGCCTTAGAGGTTCACTGGTTGGGGGGTTTATTGGCGGACAGATAGCCTTAGAGGTTCATTGGTTGTCGGGTTTATTGGCGGACAGATAGCCTTAGAGGTTCCCTGGTTGTGGGGTTTATTGGCGGACAGATAGCCTTAGAGGTTCCCTGGTTGTGGGGTTTATTGGCGGACAGATAGCATTAGAGGTTCATTGGTTGTCGGGTTTATTGGCGGGCAGATAGCCTTAGAGGTTCATTGGTTGTGGGGGTTATTGGCGGACAGATAGCCTTAGAGGGTCATTGGATGTGGGGGTTATTGGCGGACAGATAGCCTTAGAGGGTCACTGGGTGTGGGGTTTATTGGCGGACAGATAGCCTTAGAGGTTCCCTGGTTGTGGGGTTTATTGGCGGACAGATAGCATTAGAGGTTCATTGGTTGTCGGGTTTATTGGCGGGCAGATAGCCTTAGAGGTTCATTGGTTGTGGGGGTTATTGGCGGACAGATAGCCTTAGAGGTTCATTGGATGTGGGGGTTATTGGCGGACAGATAGCCTTAGAGGTTCACTGGTTGTGGGGTTTATTGGCGGACAGATTGCCTTAGAGGTTCACTGGTTGTGGGTTTTATTGGCGGACAGGTAGCCTTAGGGGTTCACTGTTGGAGAGTCTACCGTTCACTACATCTTTGGTGGTTCATCGATTTTGGGATTACAACTGAAGACGTTCATTGTGGAGAATTTACCACTTACGACTGTGTTTTTGAGGATCTTTGGCAGAGACTGTCTTTGAATTAAGTTCATTGATGGGAAGTTTACATCTTACAACTATGTATTTGTTTGGTTGGACGATGACGACTGTGTCTGTGACGTTCATAGTTGTTATGTGAACAACTGACGAATGTGTATTTGACTTTCATTGGTTGGAATTTCACCACTGACGAAAACTAACTACATCTTTTGAGGTATTTGGTAGGCAAAAGATCATCAAAATTAATACTCGGTGGATAGTTTTTCATTCTTTTTCATGATGCGCTGGCAGTACTTCTTGATGAGACAAATGGCACATTTTGAGTGGAATGTGACCATACAAGTCATTCTCTTTATGTCGTTCTTTGTCTTGTATTGGAGTGAGGGCACAGTTTCCTAAAATTTCTCTATCTTACGATTGAAACGCTCGATAACATGTACCCCAAGCAATATAAGTGTATACTCAACTTAGAGGATTTACGTAGAAGCGTAGTATCTTCCGAAGCAATACGCCAGAAACAAATGCCTTTTGAGTTTAGGACGCTTTGGTGACGAGGAAGAGCTGGCAAATGGCGGGATGAAGCTGTTTGCGTGTGCATCTGTTTGTTCGAAATGCATGTTGGAGGTTTTGTTGTCATCTGATAATTTCGAGGCCTTATCATGAACGTGTTAGATACCACAGGAATATCAGCTGTGAGCTTGATGTCGGGCGATCTTATTGGCATACGCTGGAAATGTTTCAAACTTAAATCTGACGTTCAAATAGTTTTGCAAAAAGCAGGGCCATCTTAATGTTATACAATAAGTTGTTGCAAGACGTTTTGACTCTAGGTGACCCATAGATAGACATGTTGGCATAGAAGACTGCTGTTTTCGTTACCATAGTTGCACCACTCATCTGGACCAAACTTAACGATCCTCTGGACCAAACTGGACGACTGACCAAAATATCTTCAGCAAAGAAGAGAAAAGGAAAGATGTACAAGAAAATAATGAAATGACGAAAAAGAAAGTGAAGGTGTTCAGTGGAGCAAATGCCTTTATTTAATCAGATCTCCAGATGGAAAGGCTTCTATTTCTTCTTCCTTCAACCGCCACTATCTTAATTCTTCCGAGGAAGCTCTCCGTGTCTTCCTCACTTCTTTTCCTTTCGTTGTCATCTTTCCTTCAATTTTCATTATCTTTCCTCACCTGAACAACCTTCACTGGACATTTTTAATTCCGTATTCATATCCTTTCCTCATCCGAACAGCCAGCCATTCCTGCCTTTTCTTTCATGACTATCTTTCCTTCCACATCCATTATCTTTACTCTCCTGGACACCCATTTATGAACAGCTCTCCTTCACATCCAGCCTTTCCACCCTTTAACAGTTTGTTCTCATTCATTGTCTTTACTCCATTAATAAGCTCTTTCAGAAGTCTTTTTTCAAATGAAAACGGGGTATTTTTTCATATGCAGTGAAGTATTTCATCCCTAGAACAGTTCCCCTGTCTCCATCGCTTGAACGGCTTTATTTCATTGTCCTGACATCACAAAAAAACTTTCTTTTTTATCAGGCTTTCTTCCACCGAAGATTTCTCTTTTACTTTCTATCTTTCATCCCCAAATTAAATCTATATCTCTTCATTTCATCTCCTCCCATGGACATCTCTCCATCTATATTCATTGTCTTCAAGCGTAAACGTCCAGTTCTTTTTTCTCTTTCATTGTCTTTCAAGTGCTGAAAAGCGTTCCCTTTTTATTCAGTCTTCCTTCAATGTTTTTGACATTCTTAAAAGGCTTCATTTGATTTATTGTCATCTACAGAAGATACATGACAATTGTATATCATTCTCTCATTGAGTCTTTCCTCCCTGGATGTCTCTCTATCCGAATTCCATTTCTTTACGTAACGACTTTCTTTTTTATAGATTCCTTACAGCCCCTTTTCTCATTAAGCGTCTGTTCGTATCCCCTTAAACAGCTATATCATCCTAATTCAGTTTTTCTTCACCGGAAGACAAACAAGTCTCTTTTTAAATATAGGTGTTTCTTCTATTTTTCCTCCATTTTCTTTACAGCCTCAACAGGTTCTCTTTCGTTTGTATTTCTTCCTCTGATCAGATATATTTTTCTCTCTCTCTGTATTATATTAGTCTCTCTCCCCCCCCCCCCCCCCCCCCCCCCCCCTCAATATATTCTCCATTTCTCTAGTATTCTCTTAATTCAACTGAACAATCCATTTTTAAGTTAATTCTTTTGAAACAGATATTAGTTTATCCTAAATAATCTTTTCTTATAACATTGAACATCTTTCCTTTTTCTCCTTCAGTCTTTCTTTCTTCACAAAAAATAAACCTTCAAATTTCCCTTTCTCCTTCACTGTCTGTAACCCTTAGAACAACTCTCCCTTTTTTCCTTCACTGTCTGTAACTCTGAGAACAACTCTCCCTTTTTCCTTCACTGTCTGTAACCCTGAGAACAACTCTCCCCTTTTTTCCTTCACTGTCTGTAACCCTGAGAACAACTCTCCCTTTTTCCTTCACTGTCTGTAACCCTTAGAACAACTCTCCCTTTTTTCCTTCACTGTCTGTAACTCTGAGAACAACTCTCCCTTTTTCCTTCACTGTCTGTAACCCTGAGAACAACTCTCCCCTTTTTCCATCAGAGTTTGTACTCCTTTGCTACTATTCTTTGTTCAGTTTCTTTCCAACAATTATGTGGTTCTTTCTATTTTCAATAAAACTATGGAAGGGAAGTAACCCCTACAAGAGCATTTGAACAAAATATTTTTCCTACACATAAAATAGACATTAAGTTGGCAGGGTTTAAGAGGTGGCCTTTATGTTTATAGATTGCAAAATTAACTGTAAGGGTTACATTGCTAAAATACTCCAATTACCAGGGGTTAATTTGCTGTGGCTTTGGTGATTTAGGAGAATGTAATACCATTGCCAGTACTCATGGTAACCCTGGTAAGGGGGTTCATGAAACAATCTTAGACAAAGCTTTTGCTTCCCCAATTAAGTATGACATCACTTTTATGACAGTATTTGTAATTGCTTAAGTCAAAACTTCAGACAATTTTAGACTTGAGACCATTTCATGATCTCGGGGCCAGGTCTTTTCCCAGCGATTATTGTGTTATTCAGTCTAGTATCTTTTGTAGTGTCTCTGTGCATGGAAAATGTAAAATGACACAAGAAATCAACACTCTTTACCAGTTTTAAGCTTGCTGACTTAAGTATAATGAAAAGTAAATTTCTCTCAGTTCTAATCATTCCTTTCAAAAGGTTAGCTCCTTGAGATCCTTTAAAATCAAATTGTGGAGAAATTGGAAAGAGATTATCATTCCCCTTCAATAGAAAAGTCCTGATTTAATCAATGGGTTGGATTTTATCGACATTAATGAAGACATGTGTTAACCCTTTCACCACTGTTGACCATAATGGACTCATCCAGATCAATGCATGGTAGAGTCTAATAAAGTTACATAGGGCTGAAAGGGTTAAACACTGTTTACTATACTTTTGTGCACATGGTTGCATCACAGGTGCTAGCCTCGTCTGTCAATACACCTATGTACCTATGGTTGCATTATGCACAAAAATGAAAATGAATTGAAATTGAACTTTTCATGTGATATTAAATTAAAATTTCAATTAGTCATTAATACAATTATTCAGTTTTATCTCCCCTTTCTAGAAAAAAAAAGAAATACTAAAATGTACATAGAATAACTTTTAATTAAACATTATATGAACAGTGCAGTAGGACGTCATTTTACAATTAGCATACACATTAATATCGAAAGAGAAACTGTTCAATCCAGAAAATTATATTTCAAATAATATATACAAAATGTGCATCTGTTCAAAATTGGATAACATTAGTGTTGATTAACAATAAGCTCCAAAATATTTTGAGACAAATTTAAAGTAAAATAATCCCTGTTCCACTGCAGGCTAAACACATGATGTTTTTGTTTATGTAGATACAGTTACCTCCCCTTAACTTTGTTTTTATTATCACTGTACTGCAATTCGGCCAAAGTGCTATCAATGACCAGCCAGTTCAGTTGGTTGGGGTGGCAGTTTTGACAATCAGAGGTCCAGGGTTCGAATCTCTTGAATTTATTTTGTTACAAAAGTTCTGTAAGGTTTGGTATCTTTTCAGAAATGATTTATAAATGCCAGTCCAGCCTGAAAAAAATATTCACAAGCCTATCTACTTTTGTTTTAGCTTTTGGAAGTGGTACAGAAATGATTTATAAATGCCACTGTCCAGCCTGAAAAAAATATTCACAAGCCAATCTACTTTTGTTTAGCTTTTGGTAGTGGTACAGGGATCTTTATGTCATTATATGACATTAATACCATCATACAATACTATACATAATTATTTTACATACAAGATACATCACATGCGTTTCCTATCTGTCAATCTCTCCATTCTGTTGCACCAACTGAGCCAAGGAGTCAGAGACAAGTTTAATCTAGATACAGAATATATTGTTCAAAGGCAAAGGAGTTTCATAAAAAAAAAGAAAAAAGAAAAAAGAAAAAGAAAAAAAGTTTTTTACAGACATTGGAATTAACATACATATTCTAATTGGTAACAAACACATTTTGATAAATATATGTTTTAATCAACATATATGTCTAATTATCACTCACATTTATCATTAACACACTTGTTTTACAATGTAATTTACCATCACTTTAATATAAACATAATATTTAACAATAAAGCTGTGCTTGGCAAACATGTTTTACCAGGTAGTTAATATGTATGCATGTTTAAAAGACATGAATGTTTTAATTGGATTTCTGTACTCGCTACCATAAATGACTTTTTCATAAGACTAATTTCCGTATTGATTATAGATTCAATATGAATTATAATTATAATAATTCACCGATATAGGCTCGACAAATATATCAAATTATTATTAATAAACAACCAGCACCTTCTAAATGGCAAATGAAAGTATTTGCAAATGAAAATTGTATTGGCAGGACGTGAAATATAGTAAACAGCAAAATAAAGAGTTTCATAGTCATTTCTAGTACAATATGTCAAAACAGGGTATCCTTTAAGGACAACACAAGCTAAATTCAACATAAGTATCACAAACGTACCAGTCCGTATCTCTCCCATTGTAGTACAACACCATATAAAGCTTATATTGTTACAAGTCAACAATTTTGATTTGTTGTGCCATTCATGTATAGAAATTATATTATAATACATCATCATAGCAACTACAAAATTATTATATTTCATATGCTTCAGATCTGAAAGAAATACATTTTGAAATTGACATTGTGTCGAATATCATTTCCATTGATTAAAATGTCCATCATTATCAATGTCATAATATGCTCATTGCTATTCCATCACAATGTCCATGTTGTGTGAATAGTCTATAGATTGTTTACCAAAACTTGTGGATAGTTATCCAACCACAATGTCCATGTTGTGTGGACAATCTATAGATTACCATAGCTTGTGTATAGTTATTCCATCATTGCTATTCCATCACAATGTCCATGATGTGTGAACAATGTATAGATTGTTTACCGTAACGGTGGTATAGTTATTCCATCACAAGGTCCATGTTGTGTGAACAACCTATAGATTGTTTACCATAATTTGTGGAAAGTTATCCTATCACAATCACCATGTTGAGTTAACAATCTTTAAATTGTTTACCGTAACTTGTGTATAGCTATCCCATCACAATGTCCATTTTGTGTGAACAATCTATAGATTGCCATAACTTGTGTATAGTTACTCCATCACAATGTCCATGTCGTGTGAACAATCTATAGATCACCATAACTTGTGTATAGTTACTCCATCACAATGTCCATGTTTGGTGAACAATCTATAGATTGTTTACCGTAACGGTGGTATAGTTATTCCATCACAAGGTCCATGTTGTGTGAACAGTCTATAGTGTGTTTACCATAACTTGTGGGTAGTTATCCCATCACAATGGCCACGTTACGTGAACAATCTATAGATTACCCTAACTTGTGTATAGTTATCTCATCACAATGTCCATGTTGCGTGAATAATCTATAGATTGTTTACCCTAACTTGTGTATAGTTATCCCACCACAATGCCCATGTTGTGTGAACAATCTACAGATTACCATAACTTGTGTATAGTTATAACATCCCAATGTCCATGTTGCGTGAACAATCTATAGATTACCGTAACTTGTGTATAGGTATTCCATCACAATGTCCATTTTGTGTGAACAACCTTTAGATTGTTTACCGTAACTTGTGGATAGTTATCCAACCACAATGTCCATGTTGTGTAAACGATCTATAGATTGTTTACCGCAACTTGTGTATAGTTATTCCATCGCAATGTCCATGTTGTGTGAAAAATCTATAGATTACCATAACTTGCGTATAGTTATTCCATCACAAAGTCCATGTTGTGTGAACAGTCTATAGTGTGTTTACCATAACTTGTGGTTAGTTATCCCATCACAATGCCCATGTTGTGTGAACAATCTGTAGATTACCATAACTTGTGTATGGTTATTCCATCACAATGTCCATGTCGTGTGAACAATCTATAGATTTTTTACCATAACTTGTGTATATTTATTCCATCACAATGTCCATGTCGTGTGAACAATCTATAGATCACCATAACTTGTGTATAGTTATTCAATCACAATGTCGATGTTGTGTAAACAATCTATAGATTGTTAACACAACATGGACATTGTGCTGGACTAACTATACACAAGTTATGGTAGTCTATAGATTGTTCACACAGCATGGACATTGTGATGGGAAAACTATCCACAAGTTATGGCAAACAATCTATAGACTGTTCACACGACATGGACATTGTGATGGAATACCTATACACAAGTTACGGTAAACAAGCTATAGATTGTTCACACAACATGGAAATTGTGATGGGATAACTATTCCCAAGTTATGGTAAACAATCTATAGACTGTTCACACGACATGGACATTGTGATGGAATAAATATCCACAAGTTATGGTAAACAATCTATAGATTGGTCACACAACATGGACATTGCGATGGAATAACTATACACATGTTATGGTAAACAATCTATAGGTTGTTCACACAACATGGACGTTGTGATGGGATAACTATACACAAGTTGCGGTAAACAATCTATAGATCGTTTACACAACATGGACATTGTGTATAGTTATTCCATCGCAATGTCCATGTTGTGTGAGCAATCTATAGATTACCATAACCTGTGTATAGTTATTCCATCACAAGGTCCATGTTGTGTGAACAGTCTATAGTGTGTTTACCATAACTTGTGTATAGTTATTCCATCACAATGTCGATGTTGTGTGAACAATCTATAGATTGTTTAC
Organism: Mizuhopecten yessoensis; assembly: GCF_002113885.1. Lineage (NCBI taxonomy): Eukaryota > Metazoa > Mollusca > Bivalvia > Pectinida > Pectinidae > Mizuhopecten > Mizuhopecten yessoensis. The sequence continues at coordinate 544,435 of NW_018408833.1, forward strand.
CATAACTTGAAAAACCTATTAAATAAGGCAAATGTGCTTTATATAAGTCTATCTCTTTTAATATCAGAAACATACTAAAGGTAATGTTAGGAAAACAAGATCCACTTCTTTTAATTATCTTTAATTACTTAACTTCCACAAAATATCTCTACACGATTATTTAGTGCAAGGAAAATCTTAAATTAGGATGTTTTGTGAAACATAAGTCATACAGCGAAATGGACATTTGTTGATTACCTACAAGGGACTACATCAGATTGACAGGTTTATAGAACCTTCAATAATCTATGTATGCTATACCACAGATCTGTATTTGGATGGATAACATACTTAAGAATTAGATATACATGTAATTGTACAAACTAAATCATAACTTTATGTGTTTGAACTGTACACTGTTGGTTTTTTCCGTCTGGGTGACATTAATAGTTTACTGGAACATCGATGGAGTAATGTTACCATTATAAACAGATTTCCTGTGAGTGTATGCTAAATGTAACTCAAATGTAACCATACTACTATATTACTAATATAGTAATATGCTTGCATTTGAATTACATTTATACATTATTTAATAATTAGCCTGTATATGCTCCAGTTTTCTCCAGTTTTTTTAACTTTACCCCCACCTACCTCAATTATAATTTTTCATATAATAACTTTCTTCTTGTGCAGACAGAAAATCATAGATGAGATATAATTATTGATGTAAACAATTGTTTCACTACTACCCAAATTTTTGGGCCAATGACTTTTTTTCAATACATTTTTAAATCGAAAAAAAAAGTGCCCTGATACAACATGGGCAAAGGAAATAAATATTCAAAGTTTTAAAGTTCTCATACATAAGTATTTTAGCCATGATTATATTGTAAACCAGTAACCATTCTTCAGGTTTTAATGTCTTTGCTTTCATATATATTATTCATCAAAATTTCATGAAAAGTATTTTATTGTAATATATATGAATGACAACAATCCTGCTGTGCAGTTTGTAAAAGTGTCTTTGAGTAAATTCTGATTATTTCTAGTACAGGACATAAATAATGATCAGCCAACACATTTGCAACATAAAATACAACCACTGTCCAAACTTAACAGTCCTCACACTCGCTCATACAGGTACAGGTACGCCAGATCTCGGGGCGGGTTCTCAGACAGCGCCACCTTCTCGTCGTTAAATATTACCCAGCGGTTGTCTTTGCGGATATGACAGACATAATGGCCGACCATTGTAGACGTCCCCATGTGACTGATGAAAGCTTTTAGTCGGTATTCTATGGAAACAACAAAAAGTATTTTATTTTGTTTGTTAAACTTAATATTCAATAATCACTTTTACTCTTAATGACTTAAAACTTCAGGCAGGTAAGAAAACACTTCTAAACAATTTATACACCTTTTTTATCTTACAATATTGATACAATCAATTTTTAGCCATTATGAAGAGGAAGTTTGTGTCGCATATGTTTATGAAATATTGTGTCACAAAGCCCTACTGAAACACCTTTTAAGCTGGAACACATTCAGTGTTATGCATTGATCAACTGAATTAATTAGAGAAAGATGAATACCATAGAATCTGAAACCGCTAATCATGACGGTAATGTGATACATTATCATTAGTCCATCCTTTGTTTGAAGTTTTATTTTGTCCACCAGTATTGTTTGATTATCAACTGACTATTAATCTGGGATTATCATGAGTAATGTTTTAAATAGTAAACATTAAAAGTACAATTGTAGATGCATCATATAAAACGTAACATTTCATATCTTAACTAAACATTCATTTATTATGCAAACAATTGTGGATAAATTTCTTCATGCAATAAACTACATAATAAGAAAAAGACTTGACATTGTGAAATACTGTTGATGTGTTGAATGAGTTTTTTCAACCTATGGCTTAAACAAGAAAACATGTTGGGACAGACAGAGTCTCATAGTTAGGGGAAAGATGTCATAGACAGCGAGCCCTTAAAGTAAGTCAAGCTGGACATACTTTCCCGTCCGTCCCTGAAGGCTGGCTGAGATGGGCCGGCCCCAGCACCTGCTGGCTCCTCTGTTTCCATGGGAGCAGATAGTTCATCAACATGACTGAAGATCCAGTCAGCTGCTCGCTCCACATTGTTGTCCTGTAGGACAGAAAGTATCATGTCACACAAGCCTTCTATTTCTGTCAATTAGAACTTAAAACCTAAAAAAAATTTGTGTTTAATTATGTCTCCAACTTATTTTTGGTGAAATTCCGAAATCTTGTTAGATGTTTTCTTTATCCTTAAAAGCTCTGAGCCAAAAATCATTATTCTATACCCTACTGATCTCATGAAAAAGCTATCTGTGATCTTAACAGCAGGTCAAGGTCATTTATTTTAATAAACTAGTTTGATACTTATCGTGGCCTTCAGTGTCACTTACCGTGGCTTTGAGTGCCTTGATGGCCTGGTCCCTGCTGAACCCCATGGACATGATCATGACTAGGTGATCCTCGTTTGGTGTGAAGGCTCCCGTTGATGCTTTCGAAGCTCCAGGTGGTGTAAAAGGACTAGAGAAATCTGGAGATATTCACATCAATCAATACAATGTAGACCAATGGATTCAATCAACACAATTTAGATGTATTAAATAAATATGTACAATGAATTTAATCAGTACGATGTCTAATACTGAATAAATGATATCAGTACAATGCAGTTTCAAAGAATTTATTACATATTAAACTAAGAAAGATCAATTAAAATTAAAAGACTTTTTCTAATAACAAGAGATCCCAGAGGGATCTTGGCGCCCACCTTTGTACACTCTTCATTAGTTCTTTGTCAGTTTGATCTTTTCTCTTCTTTCCTCTAATCTGTTTGATCGAGTCATGTTAACAGTAAATGCACCTTGAGGTAACTTTTGATCTAAACTTAATACTGATGTGTATGAAAGCCAACCTTCAAAGTGAGTTTGTCATTTCACATATTTACTAGTACAGTACTTAATGTGAAAGAAATAGAATCGATCATTGCAATATGAGAAAGATCTGTTTAGTTCTTCTTTTACATGCACAATGAGGGATCAAGGGGAACCTACATTTAACATTTGAGAAAGATCCCTCTGGTGCTTCTTGAGAAATAGCGATAACAAACTTTCATTAACAAAATCCAAGATGGCTGCCTGTCGGCCATGTTGTTTATCCGATCAGTCTCAAAAGTTGCCCTGCACAGCTAAGGACGAGGGGGAACCTACATGTAAAATTTGAGAAAGATTCCTCTGGTACTTCTTGAGAAATAGCGATAACAACCTTTCACTATCAAAATCCAAGATGGCTGCCTGTCGGCCATGTTGTTTATCCGATCAGTCTCAAAAGTTTTCCTGCACAGCTAAGGACCAAGGGGAACCTACATATAAAATTTGAGAAAGATCCCTCTGCTACTTCTTGAGAAATAGCGATAACAAACTTTCACTATCAAAACCCAATATGGCTGCCTATCAGCCATGTTGTTTATCCGATCAGTCTCAAAAATTGCCCTGCACAGCTAAGGACCAGGGGGAACCTACATATAAAATTTGAGAAAGATCCCTCTGGTGCTTCTTGAGAAATAGCGGTAACAAGAATTGTTTAAATACGGACAACGGACGGCGGACCACGGACGCAGGGTGATTTGAATAGCCCACCATCAGATGATGGTGGGCTAAAAATACATTAAACTACATTCCCACTTACCTGCATCTTCCATGTGTTCCATGATCCAATTCATGGCAGCCTCGGCTCCACTGTTGTTAGTATTGAACACTGCCCGCTTACAGGCCTCAAATGGGAACCCCATGTCCATGAGCTGGGCCACCACTGCCTCGTTTATCTCCACCGCTGTAACAACAGTTTCCATGCTGTTTACATTTCCTGATTTTTTGTGAGGGACTATTCCGTCTATGCGTATTGCAGAGTTATCTGCTCTTGTGAGCAGGTATTGATTGTCACGTCATTTATTTGTGAGAGTAACGTCATCAATTTTTTAGAAAACGCCTTAATTTTCTCACACAAACCAATGACGCAACAATCAATACCTGCTCACAAGAGAAGATAACTCTGCAATACTCAAAGACGGAATACTTGTGCAGATTTTGCAGATGTAAAACAATTCATGGATTTCAGAACAGTATGACTCAAAACTTCAGATAATAACAACACATAGAACACATTTACCAGGGTACTCCATCACTGTAACATCAACACACATACTAGGGTACATAGTCATGATACACTCAACTATTTAGTTTCATAAGGAGGCTTGTACATAAAGAATGTTCAGACTACACAAGTTTTTCTTCTTTGACCACAGGTAACCTTAACTTTTTGTGATACAGACCTTGGAATAACAACAACATGCTATCCAGTCAATATAGTCTGTTTACTAGATAACAATAACTTACATTTATACCTGAGAGAAGACAACAAACATAATTTACCTGGTGGCCCTTCATGCTCCTGTGGTAGCTCCTCCTCTCCGGTCCTTAGACCACTCCCCCTCAGTGATGCTAGGTCCAGCTCTTCGGGAACATCTATAGAAACATCTGTAAGAGATCGGTGACAGTTAATACATAGATAGGACTAATGCTGATACCTATATAGGACAAAACACTCTAATATATAGCAAGAGAGACACCAGAGGCAGCACATCATCAGAAAAAATTACATGTGCTGGGTTTGCTATTGACCCATCAAGGATTTGCGTTTGAGAAAAGCAGGATACTTGTGTAGAAATAGGTACAATTTGTTCCATGTTGACATGCTACCCCATCTCTGCATATGAAATGCAGATTTTGTACAATCATCCATTTACAAGTAACACTAAAGACTAGTGGAATACACAAGTTTTTAAGTTATCCTGCGGAAAAGCAAATCCTATTTTTAGCAATGGGGACTGCCTGCCTCTTAAATCAATTGGTTTATTCGCAATAAACTAAGTTTGAAGTTTTTTTCAGGACAAACATATTGAAGCAAAAATCTATATTAAATTATTTAGCACCATTGACCTTGTCCTCCATTTTTTGCAGACCACATCCAAAATCAATAGTTTTTTTTGCATCCACTAGGGCAACCCTCACATCAATTTTGAACTTTGCATGGTCATTCATCCTCAAGTTTTCATCTGGACAAGCAGAATTTTATTTTTAGCAATGCTGACCTTGACCTCTAGTGTACATCCAAAATCAATTGGGCATTTTTGCATTCACTAGGGCAGCACAGACACCAAATCTGATTAAATGTCACATGAAGGACATGTCCTATCATTTTAAAGTTAAAAACATTGAATTGCTCTTGAATGTTGTCTGTATTTCATTGCTTATACTTATATATTTCTATGCGACCTACCAAGTTTTTTAGGGACCCAATCTTGTCCAACTGTAAACTTCTTTAACTGTATCATTAGATAATCAGGGAAGGAAGAAAGACGTGTGGTTCTGAAAATAGAACAAAGCAAAACAATGATGCTCCTCTTGCAACAGTACTAACAAAACCTTACAATTACTTATATACGAATAACATTCTGAAGAAAGAAGAAACTGCTGTAAAACAAATTCCCCAATTTGAAAGGAGTCATTTTGAAAAGATATACCTTATACTGTTACACACGATTCTTTCACTGTGTATATTCATTCTTCCCAGTTTTTGTTTGTTACTGCAGTGAAACAAATACTAAAACAGTGAATATAGGAATGATTTAAATTCTACTTGATAGCAGTATCAATGAAATTAATCTTAAATGTAACAAGAGGCCCAATGGGCCTGCATCACTCACCTGGTATTAATCTCACACTTGTAATCTTAAAAGTGGACTAAAATACAGCTACAGGCAGAATATCAGTGTTTGATTCATAAGAACATATTAAAAGATTTAAACATACGACGCCTGTGACTTTGAATGTAAACAAGGACATTAGGTTGAAAGTGGGTCAAGGTAATTCATTTCAACAAACTTGGTAGTTCTTCATCCCAGCCTGCAACAGGCCCAATATCAGTACCCTGGGCCTTTTGGTTATTGAGAAGTGGTTTGAAGATTCTAAGACATTTGTCCCCTGTGACCTTGAACGTGGGTCAAGGTCATTAATTTGAACAAACTTGGTAACCCTTCATCCCAGCATGCTACAGGCCCAATTTCAGTACCTTGGGCCTTTTGGTTATTCAGAAGAAGTCGTTTGAAGATTTTAAGACATTTGACCCCTGTGACTTTGAAAGTGGGTCAATGTCATTCACTTGGACCAACTTGGCAGTCCTTCATCCTAGCATGCTACAGGCCCAATATCAATACCCTGGGCCTTTTGGTTAATGGATGAAGTTGTTTGAAGATTTTAAGACATTTGACCCCTGTGACCTTGAAAGTGGGTCAAGGTCATTTATTTGAACAAACTTGGTAGCCCTTCATCCCAGTATGCTACAGGCCCAATATCAGTACCCTGGGCCATTTTGTTATTGAAAAGAAGTTTTTTGAATATTTTAAAGACATCTGATCCCAGTGGCCTTGAAAGTGGGTCAAGGTCATTCATTTGAACAAACTTGGTAGCCCTTCATTCCAGCATGCTACAGGCCCAATATCAGTACCCTGGGCCATTTGGTTATTGAAAAGAAGCTTTTTGAATATTTTAAAGACATCTGATCCCAGTGGCCTTGAAAGTGGGTCAAGGTCATTCATTTGAACAAACTTGGTAGCCCTTCATCCCAGCATGCTACAAGCCCAATATCAGTACCCTGGGCCTTTTGGCTATTGAGAAGAAGTCGTTTGAAGATTTTATGATATTTGACCCCTTTGACCATTGAAAGTTGGTCAAGGTCATTCATTTGAACTAACTTGGTAGCCCTTCATCCCAGCATGCTACAGGCCCAATATCAGTACCCTGGGCCATTTGGTTATTGAAAAGAAGTTTTTTGAATATTTTAAAGACATCTGATCCCAGTGACCTTGAAAGTGGGTCAAGGTCATTCATTTGAACAAACTTGGAAGCCCTTCATTCCAGCATGCTACAGGCCCAATATCAGTACCCTGGGCCTTTTGGTTATTGAGAAGAAGTTGTTTGAAGATTTTAACATATTTGACCCCGGTGACCTTGAAAGTGGGTCAAGGTCATTTATTTGAACAAACTTGGTAGCCCTTCATCCCAGCATGCTACTGGCCAAGTATCATCTTCCTAGGCCTTTTGGTTCTTGAGAAGAAGTTGTTTAAAGCAAAAAGTTGACGCCGGACAGAAGGACGCCAGACAGACGGACGGACGGACGGACGGACGACGGACGCCGCACCATTACATAAGCTCACTTGCCCTTCGGGCAGGTGAGCTAAAAATAGGAAAGAAAGTGGAAATGTTGGTGTGTTAGAGTAATAGAATCGTTCACCCCCTTGGGGGTGAGATAGGGGAATCTCAAACCGAGGGGGAAGATTCTTAAGTTGCCAAAGCCTTGTGTTTGGCAACTTAGGAATATTTCACCTATTTCACCCACAAGGCGGTGAATGATTCTTTTTCTCTTACCCTGTTCTCCCATTGTTTATCATATACACAACGTAATGATATTGTAACATGACAAATTCAGGGTTGACTTGACGTTGATGGATTGTTAATGTGACGTCATTGTATTGTTAAAGTGACGTCATACCATTGTTATGAATAGGGGAATCCCCCCCGTCTCAACCCTAGGGTGAGACAAGGAAATCTCACACCGGTAAAAGTGTGGATACTACTGTCCAGGGTAAGAGAATAATATCTCCAATACTAGTGTCAACAATGTTCTCCATACATATTTCTTACTTTTTAGCAGTACATTTTCCTTTCACTGCAGAACTGTAGAAGTCATCCACAATTTCATCGCCTTGGAAACACTGAAGACATGCAGACATTGGAATTCTGGGTCGCACAAGTTCTTTTGGATCCCTAGTGATAAAAAACATTGCTGGTACATTTTTACATTGTAGTAATACATATTTCTGATTTCTGATTTCATTTGTAGTACAGAGCAAAAAAAAATGAATTTTGCAATGTTGAAACAATATTACAATTCTTTACATGCATTACATAAATTCAACATACACTAAATGAAGTAGAAAGTTACGGTTAACTTATTTTTTCCAACAGGAAAAAATTTAAACATACATTCTTTTTCCCTCTGCTTCCACTTCTTTCTTCTTTGCTTCATACTGTGCAACTTCAACTGTTAAAATTCAAAACAATAATATCAAGTAATCTTACAACAAGTTTGTGAATCTGTATATGATTGGTGGATATCATATCACAAGTTACAAATCCATGTAAATCACTATACAGTGTCAGGGGTGTACAATTTCATATCTAAAGAAGTAGACCTCAAGTCGATTTTGAAAAGATTCTACTTGCCTACTTGCCTGGCCAATCTTTTCATTGTGAATATTGAAAGTTTTCAAAAAAAACTATCAGAAAATCTACTAGCTTGTATGTGTATGGCTTGTGCAATTGTACACCCTGAGTGAATATGATGATATTATAGCAATTGAAAATCACTGTAACAATTTTCAATAATTCATAAAAATTACCAGAACCTTGCAAATATTGAACAAGATATCCCAGAGGGATCTTGGCGCCCACCATTGTACCATTTTCATTAGTTCTTTGTCAGTTCGATCTTTTCTCTTCTTTTCTCTAATCTGTTTGATCGAGTCATGTTAACAGTAAATGTACCTTGAGGTAACTTTTGATCTAAACTTAATACTGCTGTGTATAAAAAGACAACCTTCAAAGTGAGTTTGTCATTTCACATATTTACTAGTACAGTACTTAATGTGAAAGAAATAGAATCAATCATTGCAATATGAGAAAGATCTGTTTAGTTCTTCCTTTAGCCATTTTTTTAACGGGAACCTACATATCAAATTTGAGAAAGATCCCTCAAGTTATTCCTGAGAAATAGTACATTTGTACTAGCAAACTTTCAATGTCAAAACAAAAATCGAAGGTGGCTGTCGGTCGGCCATTTTGTTCATTCGATACATGTCATTAAATGTTTCAAGACCGACTGGCCCCTTGTCAAGCTATCAACACGTTTAATATGTACATTGTTTGTGTATAAAGTAAAACTTTGATATTACATACTCCCAAACTGATGAATCTTATTGAAGATGCTTGAAGAAGTTTTTCACGGAAAAGAAGCGTCTGATTTAAGGAAGTTCCAAGTTAAATTAAAACCATTCCCTTTGAACAGAACACCACAGTTCTAATAGGCTAGAATAGACATGATGTTAATGATATCCAATAGATACAGTTTAAAGTGTACCTTTGTTAACGGCAGCCTCCAAAGGAACAGGTAGTGCTAGACAATAGTCACATCTGTTGGTGTATTTCACTTTGTGACTCTGCATACATTCCACTCTCTCTTCCACTTGGAATTTCAAACTCCCTGTTGGATTTACCTGTCCTCCAGTGTTTCTCTGAATAACAGGATTAACAATACTCATTTTTTTTTACCATTTCTTCAGAACAATAACCTAAATCTTTGTTTGATTAATTCCACAAAAATCTGAAATTCATTCTTTTCTGTTTATTAAATTTTATGAATATCTGTTACTTAGGTAGTGAACGCTTTTCATTTAGCATTCAGAGTCAATATGAATGCCATCTGGAATGTGACATGAACTCCATGTTGAATTTGCCATGCTCCAGTTGGCATTCATATTGAATATGAATGCCAATTGAAAGCTGTTCAATACTGACGTTTACCATTAAAAAGATTTATAATGAAAAACTCCATTAAAAACTCCATTTACTTATTAACTTACTTTTGGGGTTAGTGCTTACCTCTATGGGGTTAGTGCCTACCTCTATGGGGTTAGTGCCTACCTCTATGAGATTAATTAAATGCAAGTAGAATTCTTGTGCATCCTGTTGACGCTTTGTAGAAAACTCGGGATGGCCTTGTCCAACCAGTGTCTTAAACATTTGTGGTCGCACTCCTGTAGGGGGCTGTAATAGATCAGTCATTACTACTACAGATTTACTGACAAATATGTTAACATGTTAAACAGTGGTCAAAAGATGATATTTCTCTATAAACTGATTCATCTTCTTCACATTCAAATTTCTTATTAATGGAATAAGAAGTGTAATAACTAAACATTTAAATACTGCTGTGAGCATTTTCTGTTTAATAGTTCTGTTTATTTTGTTTGTTGGTGAATACTGTTTTAGCAGCACACTGTTAAAGATTTCCTTTGGTAATATTTCTCAGCTTCAATATATGAAATCAGACAATGGAAAACACTGTTGATCCTACATCATCAACACATTTTTATGCTGTGATCATGAGTTGATGAATGCTCCTGCTGTGCATCTGTTTTCACCAGATTTAAGTGATTATTACATCAAAATAGGGATATTGAACAGCTAAAATGATACACTGAAAGAAATTCACATAAGCCACAATAGGCAATTTGTAACTATCACAGTATTAGGCCATAAGTTTCCTGTAAGAGATTTGGAGTATAATCCTACTGCACAAACCTTACCTGTATGTTTTCGTTGACACCCTCGGGAGGAGGCTTGGAGTACTCCCCACTGTTGAGACCTTTGCCTAACTTGGCCCTAATGAGATAAAACATTAATAAACATTATTACACATTGTTTTTACATACAGCTGAAAATAGGCATAGTATCTATGTTCTTTGTGATGAAGTTTTGTGTGTTAATTTATGGCACTATTATATATATAATTATAATACGACAATAATAAATAATATAAATTCTATAATTGAAAAAATAATTCAAATGTAAATAAGTTATAAGTTATGTCAGATTATAGTCCCTTTAATGGACACAAAGATCCAATCTTTCAGTAATTATATGTTCTCCCAATAACATTTGGAAAGGATTCTGATTCTGAGCTGTAATCTATAATCACTATAGGAATACCTTAATGAAGATCAAATAAATTAAGGAAGTATGTAATTATTTGTACATTAATGCTGAAGGTTAACCGTGATGCCTTGTCCAGAAGCTGGAGTTCTACTCACATTTGAACAATGAATTCAGCAGATGGGTCGTCCGAGGCACACTGGAATATGTCAGCAGCGTTGTTACAGTATCTGTGAAACACAATACAGTATCTTAAATTAAGCTTTTGTTTCTGAAGTAAGAAGTTTTCGAATCAACTTCATATTGGGTAGGGATACGATGTAAGAAACACCACTTTTATTATTTGTCAGTGCATTACTAGGTACTCTGCCCACCTCTGTATAATACAACCCATGTTCATGCATGTGCCCAATATCACAAGGAGTCTCCCTAAATTTCTACTTCAGAAATTGGAACTCCCTGTGAGAAATTGGACTCTTCCTACAATTGAATTTCATGCTTTCATGCTAGAAATTCCTTACTTGCTAAAAATGTGCTATAACCAGGGATACAATAGCTTCTTCTGTTTAGGGAGCAGTTGCTCTATGTTAATTTTACAAGAAAAAACACAATCTATAAATAATGTTCAGCATAATAGCAAATTCATGTATTAAATATGGTGAAAGAACACTTAGGCTACATTTGTGTATCCCAGTTGAAACAGTATGTGTGGCACAGAAATGTTCCACGATAAACGAACGCACTTGGACCGTTCTACTAGCAGAGCTAAAAATGCACAGTTTCGAAGAATAAAAACAATGTATCAAGAATAGTATGGCCTTCTTTCATCAGTCCACTGAATTACATAACGGATCTTAAAAACTGCATGTGACTTGACATTGTTTTAGAAAGAAACAAGCAAATTCGTGGAATTTATATCCCCCGCTTGCAGGACATATGTAGGTTAACATTATTTAGGTTAGGTTTAAACATTTGAGTATCGTGCTGTTGAGACATAATGTATAACTAGAAACTTGAAGAAGAAAAACCGCCCTATACCTCATGAATTATCCGTAAATATGCATAAATCACATCGGTTGGCAAACTTAGCATAAGTCGGATGTGCATACGGAATTTGGTTGAAACAACAGAACAATATCTACAGCAATGAACAATGTCTACAGCAATTATCACACGAAAAACAAAGCGTGCCCAAGATGGGTGGAAAGACAGTGGAACACAAACATTGTTATCAAGTTTGGAGGAATTCGGCTAATATTTGCTAGAGTTATTAAGCTGAAACTGCAGATAATGACATTTTTCGCTAATAAAGGGGACATAACTCTGCTAAATGGAGTCCGATTAAAGTGGTTGTCAAACTTGGTTGAGCCCCTAATGCGTTGAACCCTGTTACTAAGTTTGAAGACAATCGGATAATATTTGCAAGAGTTTATGAACAGAAACGGCAGATGACGTTTTTGTTATTAAGGGACCATAACACTGCCAAATGGGGTCCACTGAAAGTGGTCATCGAACTTGGATGAGCCCCTAAGGCATTTAACCCTGTGACCAAATTTGAAGAAAATCGTATTACATTTGTTGTAGTTATTACATGGAAACGAAGTGCTGCAGTTAATGATGTTTTTCGTTATTCAAGGGACCACAACTCCGCCAAATAAAGTTCGCTGAAAGTGGTCATCGAACTTGGTCGAGCCCTTAAGGCATTTAACACTGTGCAAAGTTTGAAGAAAATCGGTAAACATTTGTTGTAGTTATTGCACGGAAACGAAGTGCGGCAGATAATGACGTTTTCATTTTTCAAGGGGTCATAACTCCGCCAAACTGGGTCTGCTGAAAGTGGTCATTGAACTTGGCCGGGGATAATAACGCAAACTGGCAATAGTAAGCATTTTAATTTCGGTCAGGTACGTCTTGACCCCTCAATCTACACGCGCCGAATTTTCCAGAGGTCAGCCTCGGTCCAAATCTGTACCTGTCGTTTTCTTTACAGGTTCAACAAGTTCAACCATTTCAACCAGATATGCGAATGTACCCTGGTGATTAAAATGTCCCTTCTAAAATCTCAATCTCCCTACCAATTTGAGAGAGATCTCGCTACATCTCTAGTCACCACATGTAGGTATCTCTTTTCGACAGCCTATTTTTGAAGGACACTTCATTTATACAACAACCCACCACTACACAATAATATCAACCTCTCTTCAATAAGATTCATCAGTTTGGAAATATGTTATATCAAAGTTTTACTTTTACTATACAGAAACAATGTATGTATAAAACGTATCGCAATGTTCATGACCGACTAGTCTCTTTGTGAAGTTATGTGATGCAGTGTGTATACGCTTTCTATCGATAGACGAAGCATCCCAGATTGAGTGACATAAAAAATATACAATTTCATCACATTGTTGTTCAGGTAAAAAATACAAATGGCTCACTAAGTCCTAGCTTGACAAAGAGACCAGTCGGTCTTGAAATGTTGGGACACATTTAATACATACAATGTTTGTGTATAATGTCAACCTACCCTCTGTAGAACAACTTACCTCTGTATAAAATCTGGTATGGTGAACAAAACCTGCATCACAGAGTTCATGTAGCAGCTGTTACCAAGGTTACGCATGCCTGTGTATCCGCAGCCAAACAAGGGAGTTAACTTGCTACCAGATTCCTGGATAACATCCCACTCTCCGATCTTCTGGTTCAGGTCGATTTCCATCTCCACCATCGTCTTGTCTGTCTGAAATTTTGTTACAATTGTTAATGGCGATTCTACCTACTAACTTGGTAATTCTGTACGTAATACTAAATTTACTCCCTACTCTGTAAGGCTGTTCATTCTGTTATGGCAAAAGGAAACATTTATCAAAAACTTTCCTTTCCAACAGCAATTACCTATTTAGGGCTATCCCATAATTTGTTGTATTGGGGAGGTGAGAGGCATCTGTAGTAATATATTATAGGTTGTGGGGTTAAAACCAGGTATGCCTAACATTTCTTATATTAAATCATAGAGGTGTCATGATTCACCGCGATGCACTTGTACATGTATTCATAACAAAATGGCGGACCGCGGTAGGGAAATGTAAATTTCTGATGCTCCAGCAAGCTTCAAATCAAAAGTGTGGAAACACTTCGTGTTCCTGTGTATCGACGGCTTATATATCTCATTTTGTTTATATTTTAAAATAAAGGTGTATCGAATCGAAATAATCGAATCGTGGTACAAATATCGATATACGTATGGAATTGTGGGTAAAGTGTATCGTGTATCGTGACAGCTTTATTAAATCCCAGAAGCAGTTCCTCTCATCCCACCCCTACTGTTAATTCTGGAACAACTACATGTATTACGAAATATCTGAAATCTAGAACAAATATAAGTAATTCAATTTCCCTAATTCACATAACAATAATTAAACAACAGATCAACTTATTACAGTACTGTATACCTGGAATTGTATGCTGCAATGAAACTTTCGCCTTTCACCCAAGTAACACTGGGCAAATATGGAATTTTTTCGGGCCATAGGTCAAATATTCCGTCTTTTCGTATTGCAGAGTTATCTTCTCTTGGGAGCAGGTATTGATTGTTACATAACTTGATTTGTGAGAGTAATGTCATCAATTTTTGAGAAAACGACGCAATTTTCTCACACAAACCAATGACGTAACAATCAATACCTGCTCCCAAGAGAAGATAACTCTGCAATACGCAAAGACGGAATAGACTGAGCTAAAACGTTCTGGTATACAGGGCTTTGTTGACCTTAGTACCTTTTGTCTATTTAAAAGTCATAAATAATAAATAGACTGATTTTAATACTGAAAGGTTGCTCAGATACTGGATATAACTTCAAGTGTTTTTACGCTGAAATATCATAGCATCAATGTGCATTAATAAAGCATTGATCAAGAATGACAGAGGATGGCCAAGGACTTACCTTTTCTAGAGATGTGATGTTGATGCCGAAGTGAGCAAGGTGTTTGTCAAGGTATGGATCCTCAACCATATCGTCTTCATCATATGAAAACACATCTGTTGGTAAAACATTATATCTATGTATATATATCAATTTTAGTAGGATGAATCATAGTAAAACTCATCCCTGGTCAGATGTTTGTAAGACTATAATTGTTCTACTAGAATCACTAGAATAAATCATTATAAGTGCAAGTGACTGAGGGCCAGAGCTTTCACTACCTTGTCCCTTCCCTTTACATTAGAATTTCTAACCTTCTATATCGATGGTTATGTCACTTAAGTTTACAGTTAGAGGGTACCCTTCACACAATCTAACATTTCCCTGTACATCAGGGTGCCTTACCTGCTCTGTCAATAGTGCTGGTACCCAGTTTGACAGCCAGCGGGGACCCTCCACACACCCTGACATTTCCCTATACATCAGGGTATCTTACCTGCTCTGTCAATAGTGATGGTACCCAGTTTGACAGCCAGAGGGTACCCTCCACACACCCTGACATTTCCCTGTACATCAGGGTATCTTACCTGCTCTGTCAATAGTGATGGTACCCAGTTTGACAGCCAGCGGGGACCCTCCACACACCCTGTCATTTCCCTGTACATCAGGGAGTCTTACCTGCTCTGTTGATAGTGATGGTACCCAGTTTGACATCCAGAGGGTACCCTCCACACACCCTGACATTTCCCTGTACATCAGGGTGTCTTACCTGCTCTGTTGATAGTGATGGTACCCAGTTTGACAGCCAGAGGGTACCCTCCACACAATCTAACATTTCCCTGTACATCAGGGTGTCTTACCTGCTCCATCGATAGTGATGGTACCCAGTTTGACAGCCAGAGGGTACCCTGCACACAATCAAACATTTCCCTGTACATCAGGGTGCTTTACCTACTCCGTCAATACTGATGGTACCCAGTTTGACAGCCAGAGGGTACCCTCCACACACCCTGACATTTCCCTGTACATCAGGGTGTCTTACCTGCTCCGTCGATAGTGATGGTACCCAGTTTGACAGCCAGAGGGTACCCTCCACACAATCTAACATTTCCCTGTACATCAGGGTGTCTTACCTGCTCCGTCGATAGTGATGGTACCCAGTTTGACAGCCAGAGGGTGTCGCTTCACTTCATAGTGATCTACAGCATGGTTATTACCGCCACTGCCATCAAAGAAGCGTCGGCCACACAGGATGCTGCCATCAGTCAAATTAAGCCATAAGTTGGTTGTCAGATCACACTTCTCACACCTCCAGCCTGAAGGAGGAATCTTCTTCCCATTGCCCAGTTGTTTCAGGTTCTCTGCATGTCTGTGTCAACATTCAAATGGGTTAGTTACATATATAAAATAATGTTATTCTATCCTAAAAATAGTGTTGAGATAAACTACACACACATACATGAACATGTACATGAAGATAAGGATAAACAAAAAAATACATGTGTTTCAAATTCTTGCAACATGTTTAAAAAAGATTTAGAGTAGTTGGGGTAGGTAACAAACTATACTTTTAAAAATTAATTCATATTGTTTATATAGTTGAGAAGAGTTATCTCAACTTTAAAGGTATTTCTTTGAAAACTGCCAAAACAAATTATTGTAGGCATTAAACATTACGGTAGGTAAGATTACAAGCACAATTGTTTTTCTTAAGCTGTATACTTATTTTCGCACAGAAGAATTACATCAACTAAGAAGCATCCATAAGAAATCCTAAATGTTGTGTACTAAGACTTTCATCATAGCTGGAATCATCTCCATAGATGGAATTTATATCCCCCGCTTGCAGGACATATTGTAGGTTACCATTATTGAGGTTAGGTTTAAACATGTGAGTATCGTGCTATCGAGACAAAGTATAGCTTGAAACTTGAAGAAAAAAAAGCCCTATGCCTCATTGATTATCCATAAATATGCACAAATCACATCGTTTGGCAAACTTAGCATGAATGTGCATAAGGAATTTAGTTGAAATATCTTAATAATATCTACAGCAATAAGTACTAATTGTAATGGGGGACCATTACAGATGTCCCCCAAACTGCCCCCGTAGTCCCAAAGATGCATCAGAAAAGGATTGCATTTGAGTGAAATTGAGCAATTTCTAAATTGGAACCAATCAGAATCCTGTGTTGTTGCTATGGCAATGGAACATATGCGATTGAATTTGCAGTCCTATAATACCCCTATATACCAATTTTCATAAAAATAACAAAATATCTAAATTGCGACCAATCAGAAGCCTGTGTGGTTGCTATGACAACGAAACTACTGCTGTTTTATTGGCAGTCCCCTAATATCCCTATATACAAATTTTCATCAAAATCTAACAATATCTAAATTTCGACCAATCAGAAGCCTCTGTGTGTCAGCTATGGCAACAAAACCGATGCGGTTGAATTTGCAGTTCCCTTTTATCCCTATATACCAATTTTCATCAAAATCGAACCAAGTTTGAAGAAAATCACTTAACATTTGATACAGTTATTGCACAGAAACAAAACCCAGCAGATAATTACGTTTTTCGTTATTCAAGGGGCCATAACTCTGCCAAATGGGGTCCGCTGAAAGTGGTCATCGAACTTGGCCGAGCCCTTAAGGCATTGAACCCTGTGACCAAGTTTGAAGAAAATCGTGTGACCAAGTTTGAAGAAAATCGTTTAACATTAGTTGTAGTTATTGCACGGAAACCAAGCGCGGCAGATAATGACGTTTTTCATTATTCAAGGGGCCATAACTCCACCAAATGGGGTCTGCTGAAAGTGGTCATCGAACTTGGTTGAGCCCTTAAGGCATTTAACCCTGTGACCAAGTTTGAAGAAAATCGGTTAATATTTGTTGTAGTTGTTACACAGAAACCAAGCGTGACAAACAGACGGACGGACGGACGGACCCATATTAATATCCCCCGTTTCGGTGAAAGCGGGGGATAACTAAAAATATTGTTAAGGCAGGAAATATAAACTGTTGTGTTTCCCCTAACCTGACCCTACCCATATTTTTGTGACTATGAAATAAAAGGTATTTCTTATGTACCCTCCCTATATTTAAAGATTAGTCTTATTGCATTCTGAGATAATCTCTGGAAAAGGCAGTGTGGACAGACAGATGGACACTGTGATTACTATAGGGCACTTGTATCTCTGAATGGGTCTGTAACACATTTCAGGCTGTCCAGCACTATTTGACAAAAAATAAGGGCGAATTTTAGGGACAAAATTAAGAATTTTTAGGGCTAAAATTAGAAATTTTATAACTAAATTAGGGCAGTTTTAGACATCTAAATGGACTTACCTTAGCAAATTTGACAATAAAGAAACTCACAAAAAAAATTTGAAGAACAGGAAGGGAGCCTTCCAGGGTTCCATTGTCTCAGCTATTATTGGCTATAACCTTAATAGTCACATCTTTGTCACAAAGTCACAACCAATAAACAAGCTTGACACATGGATCCACTGGTCAACTGCCTTTCACTGCATAATCTGAATAAGAACTGCAAACTACATTAAGACACATTTAGAATGAATGCATTTTCAAAATTGCTAGAGTAGAAACATAACAAAAATAGGAATTGACATGAAAAATCAGGGCTTTTTTAAAGTCAAAAGTTCTTCATTCGTGACTTACTTAGAGACTTTGCGTTTCTCTCCCTCCCACGTTCCAGACATAGCAGCAGCTTCAGCCAATTTCCATGCGTCATCAGCCCCCAAAATGGCAGCCACTGAAATCTGGACCTGAAACAAACATTGAAGTAATCATACCAAGTAAAGTCTTCTTTCTGGAAACGACATTTTTTCACAGAAATAATTAAAGTACAAGTTCACATATAGTAACCATAATCACTTTTGCGGAAAATGAATTGTGTTGACCATTAATGAGTATCAATGATTGTGGGGCAATAGACTTTCACCATGCCCGATCTTAAAGAGAAACAGCATCTTTGTACAAGTGCGGTGAATAATCATACAATTTCCTTTGAATAACTATCATTGATAAATAAGAAGGATATCATAGAAGGCAACACAGGGCTATATATTAGTCATCTCATCACGTCCTGGATTACATGGTAACTACAATGATACACAGAATCAGTATAAAAGAGAATGTGTGAGAACATTTACCATGTTCAATACATAAATATTACAACACAAGGACAGGAAAATATTACGTGGGATTACCATGTCTGGGAGATCTGGAGTGTCAAGGGGAATCACTGTCCATTCCGGTAACACCACGACCGAATTCTGCTCCTCAAACACATACTTCTTTTCATCAAGGTTAAATCCACCCTCAAGACCTATAATATAAACACAACAACTTCGGAAAAAGACAAAATAATAATTGTTACATCTTTGATGAGGACATGACACAATTACACATGTAATGAAGGCAATGTTCTATCACAGTAATAACATTCCTTAACTTACTCAATACAAAATAGTATTAATCTCGTTTTTATAAAGGGCAGGTAGTCCGATCATCATTTGGACATATATGGTTTATGCATAATGTTGTATGAATCAACAACTTTTCTCTCACATAGTGTTGTATCAATCGACAACTTTTATCTCACATAGTGTTGTATTAATCAACAACTTTTATCTCACATAGTGTTGTATCAATCAACAACTTTTATCTCACATAGTGTTGTATCAACCAATAATTTTAATCTCAAAGAAAAGTACCTATGGCCATTTTTGTCGGCTTTTTCTCTGGTGGTGATTCTGTTTCTTGAGGCACCTAAAGAAACAAACAATCATTTGATCACTAAATTAAATAGCAAACACATTAAAAGTCCCTTTAAATCAATCAAACACCAAACTAAATGCCTTTTCCTTTTACCCTTGATATCACTATTTTGAGATATGAAATGACAGTACAATTTTATATGAAGGTTTTACCACAATACATACAAAGGTACCTGCTATGTTTATCATTATATGTTATAGCTGAAATATTCATTTTCTGACATAATTGTTATTGATATAAACAACATTTATTTTCTTCATCAAAAGATTTAAATTTCAAATTTAGATTTTCATGTAGAGTAAAAGTTGTATTCTACAAACTACATATAAATTCTAATAAATTTCTGTGTTTAGTAATTATTTCATATAAACATTTTATCCACTCTACCTCTTTTCTGATTCTCTTTAGATGTAAAAATACTGCATTTCCAGTTTTTCTGTAGTAGCTCTCCACAAATCTTTTTCCAAGCCCAATGAATTTGTTCATACACACATACAAGCCAGTATCACATTCCTAGAAATTAAAAACAATACATTAGTGGTTTGCATTCTTTTAAGTATTGCCTGATTGCAGCTTTTGTCGCTATTTAACACCTATTAAGTTGTATTTATTTGTTGAGCATGCAGGATAATCCATTTCAAGTATATAACATTTATGAAACCAGTGAAGAAATGTTCATTAACTTATTTACCCCTGAAGACACCATTTAACTCTTCCAATTCAAAGGTTGGAATAATTCATCATGAAATTTCAGGGGTGAATGAATTAATATTTACTATATTAATTGATAGTGGCTCTAATATGAAAGATAACTCTGACTCTGTATACATTTGTACATGTTTCAAGTAAAAACAGTAAACCATGACAATGCCATACTTACAGGATTATCAAAAGAAAATGCACATTCATCCTTGAACACCTTTTCACCCCCAAATGGAGACCTGATTTTGGTCAAATGCTGAGACAGTGAACCAAGAGCCATTTCTGATACCTGCAACATTTTTAAGTAAAGAATTAATAAATCTATGACGGGTAACATACAAATTCAAATAAAACGATATGAGAACACTCTTGCAAGCATGAATACATTTTTTAAATATTGATACGGAGACAGCATTAATAGACATCTAGGTCTGTTATTTAGGCAATTCTGGAGTTTTTTAACATTAACATCTTTGAAAATTGAAATTGATTTGAATTAAATAGTTTATTTTTTCTGCATTACATGATAGACCCTTTTACTTCCTTATCTTATATAACATGTGTATATATTTACATTCTGTATGCTTGGACCCATATAGGCAAAAATTACATTCATTTTTGCTTAACACTGGTGACCTAGTCACTGCGTAATGACGTAGCACAGGGCCTTATTGGTACATGTTCGCTGTGAAACAGCCCTTGATGTAGTTTAGTTATGCTAATATGATTAACATTAAACATGTTATGATAACGCGATTCATGGAATATGTCCAGAAAGCCAATGTTATGACCTCATGAATGGTGAAAAAAGAAATGTCCTTCCTTAGGTAAAAATATGGGGAAAAATAGAAGCAACTAGGTCCACCTTCAGGAGCTTGTTACCCTGTATCAGCCGTCACGATCACTGCGGTCGGAGTCAGAATCTTCGTTGTGTGTCCCAAAATCCCGTATTGTGACCTACGGAAACAGATGCTTTGGGAGGGTTTTGGCTATGTTGTGGAATAGCTTACCATCTGCTATTAGAAAGTTAATTACCCTGGCCAAGTTCTAGAGGGACATAAAAACTCACCTATTCACGTCTGCATTTTAGAATCCTTGCAAAGACGTCATGTAAATACCACCCTTTTATTTGTTCACTTATGTGCACATTGCTTGCTTAAATGTATAAAAGTGATTGTAAGCCTTTGTTTTTTGTTTTCACAATTATAACCATTACTATTATCCATATGTTGTAAAGCGCTTTAGAGTAATTTTACAAATTATATAGGGTGCTATATAAATGTTATATATTATTATTATTATTTCAAAAACATCCTTAACGAGGAGGAGGACAAATATTCTAGATTTCATTTCTTGACAAACCACAAGTAAAATATGTCAAAAATAAATAAACATATTGTACTAGACATGACTGACGTATTTTCGACGCTGCCTTATGAATTAAACTGACTGAATCTAAATTGAGCACAAACAGCATTGGGCCATTTTTCTCATCCAACTGTTATATGGTACTGTCCAGGAACGACACCGCTAAGCTTAGATAAAGAAATGATGAGGAAAACGTTATTTACATTTAAACCACAGGTGCTCTGTTTCTGGAATATATGTGATATATTATCGCACCCCCTTATACCAATAAATCATATAAACTAATAAATAATTTATTAGTATAAGGGGGTGCGATATCTAGTGGGGTGCGATAATATATCACATATATTCTAGAACACGAGCACCTTTGATTTCAACCACAAAAAAAAACAATATGCTAGTTGACAACATATGTTGAAGCAAATATAACATTCGATAATTCACAAATAAATAGAATAGAATATTTACCCTTTTTAAACGGACAACGCAGTCAGGTGAATTGAGACTTTATGTATATGATTAGTCAGATATTTTAAGAAATAATTCATAAAAGAAGCATGATCATCAGGATTGAAACTGTTGTCCCGTGTCAATTCTACGCTTTAAATTTTGGTAGTTAATTTTGCTTGTTGGAAAACGTACCACAGATGCAGACTGGGGTAAATAAGACAGAACCAATCAGATTAACGGTGACTTGAGTGCTTTACAAAATATTACAGCGAATTTGATTGGTCAGCGCGGGAACTTCAAAATCTTGAAAACAATTTTAGATCAGAGAATGTAAGTATTTGTAGTAAGCATTTACACGAAGATTACTAATTGTCTGGTTTTGGTAAGCGCTCATAAAAATCTTTGTGATAAGGTCAATCTGGATGGGTTTGTGCGATATTTACTCTAAATGGTAAAACTAAAAGAAAGACGATTTTTTTGCACTGACTATTAGACGCGTTGTTATCGTGATAGACATAGCCCATTGTAGGCCTACTAGTCTGAAGGAATGGGTCTGAATCATATTCTCCAATCTTATTATTGTTAATGAAAAACAGACAGATATTTAGATATGCATACATAGGAATAAAAGAAGGTTTATTCGTGATGAAAATGAAGATATGCATACATAGGAATAAAAGAAGGTTTATTTGGGGTAATTTGTGATGAAAGAGTGTCGGATTTTAATTGTACATAAAATTACAGTCGCCTTCTAGCTAGAAGGAATTTGCCTTTAGCTGAGTGGTAGAGCGTCCAACTAGGAAGCCTGTAGGGTCGCGGGTTTGATCCCTAGTGGAAGCACATGTACACTACTCTCTTTCTATTTACAAAAGTTATATATATTATAAAATTGTTAATAAACAAAGACTTTAATCTGATATTTCTGGTGAAATAACTACGAACCTAGTGGGGAATCCTAGATGTTTCATTACCTGGTAGTTTCATACCCTAAAAAATACCTGTTTTTTATTGTACGTCTTAGGTTGCCTTCGGTCTTCTCCCTAGGGGGGATCGATCCCAGCTTAGCATAACAGTGACCAACTGAAAGTCTGGGGTTATGAGTGTGATCCCATGTGAACACACATATTCTTTATAATTTCTTCCTGTTACAAATGTGACAGAGAGGATAATTGCATGGCCAGACTGGGGTTTGAACCTTAGACCCTCCAAACTCTTAGAAGAACACTACCTAGCTAGTTGCTGGTGATCGATCCAGTCCAGTTCCACTACACAAAATTAGGATGCCTTACTAGCCAAAGACACTTTTTTTAAAAGACCAAAATGTTGAAAATATTGTGTTGAAAATATGAAATCCGCAACACAAAGGAAACAAAAAGCAAACTATGTCCAAAGCTTAAATGCTAGTCCAAATTCCAAAATGTTTATAATGCCTTGAAAATGATTTTTGGGTAGTAACAAACTGTCTTTAACAACTGAAGTACCAAACATTTAAGTACAGAATAACAAAATTTGGTCCCTACCAGCGGTTATCAATTTCTACACTGTACCTCAATTGGTTTATCAGTCCTTAACTGTTGTCATCCCCACAAGTGATAGGTTTCAAACAGTGGTTGCCTCGACTGGTCCAGACCAGTGTACTTAGTGGTTCCCACAAGTCTCTCTCTATCATCAGTAATTTGTCACTGACAATGCAATTTGGTTGTCTTCTCCAGTAGTTGGTTGACAACATTTGGCTTTACCTGTGGTTTCAAATTAAATATACTGTGTTAGATCTGCAACTAGTTAATCAGTAGTCGCCTATCAGTAGTCGTCCTCATGATCACCAGCTGTGAGTGGTAGCTACATATACAGTTGTTCATCATGAAAGTTTTACCAATATGACATGTTTTAATAAATGCCTTTTCAATGTGTCCATCTAGAGTTGGTGTGTCCTGGTTGGAGTATTGATGATTTCTGTTTTGTCTTTCCACGTATTTACATTCAAATCTATATAATTTATAGACCACCCAACAGAAGGCTCCGAAGTGTTTTCTTACCAAAGATGGTCTTTTTAATAGAATATTGTTATATAATTAACAGCTTTGTTGTTATATGAGAATGAGGATTGTCTTTAGTGCCAGGAGTCAATTTTATCTTCAGACACAAATATATATAGAGCATATGATCATCAGTCAACTAGTGCTGGTTACATATATATATGTAGACTTTCATTGTGTTAGGTGAACAAGTTCAGACAGAACATCATAGTTTGCAGTTTTCCTGAAAACAGATATAAATTATATGTCTATATGAAAGTGTGATGGATGTTGATATAGTAATATCTTTATTTCAGATACCAAACAACATGGGCATGGCTAACAGTAAAACAGACTTTGGAGAGGGAGAGATGATCACACCTCCACGGACTGGTACACATAAACGTGTGATGGACCATGAGTTTGACCCAAGGTCACCTTCAGTGGCGATAACAAGAACTCCGATTGTTGTGGAGAAAACCCCGGAGAGTCTGCTCGATCCACGGTCACCATCTGGAGGAATAGTCAGGACTCCAATTATTACCATTATGCCTGGTAGGCAGGTCTTGTACTTTGTGTACATACACATGTACTTTTATTAGAAAGCATGCATCATTGCATGTTGCAAGTAAAACATGTGTGGAGTATTTGATTAGATGTCAAAAGTCTCATATTAATCTTTTTCTTTCATGAAGTTCCTCCCTGACTAAGAAATTGTTAGTATTTTGGCAGTCTTGTGTAGACTATATAAAGCATAAGCCTTGCTATTAATATTATTTATATATCAGCCTGGCCTGCTGTAGACCACCCAAAGGGTGGAATGCATAGTTCACTCCCATTAGGTTCATGTATAGTACTGTACATGTATGGGAATTGTTTTTGCATAAAAGCTACATTAAACTATTACATAAACAGATATTGTAATGTATTGTCTGACAGTCTGTGACGTTAACTATTTTCCTTACTAGTCATTTTGACTAGTGAACCCATAATTTTAATAGTACAACTGTGAATTTGCTAGTCCAAATTACAGACTGGTCTTTTTTACAGCATGAAGTGTAAATTGTGATCTAAATTGGAAAATTATTAGAAATAAAAACAAAATGTCTCTCAATAATTAACTAAAGAAACAGAGCACGGAACGTGATCCCCAATTATTTCTAATACAGTATTACTGTTGTTTCCATCGAGCGATCAAGCACCAGCCAGAATCGTAAATTTTTCTTTCGTGTTCGTGTTTTTTTCTGTCTGTTCACGGACAAGCTAAGCTGGTTTTGAACCTTTCCTCCAACTAATCAACATCGCCATGGTTGGTTTCACGTGGTTATAAACCGGAAGTAATGTTCGGTAACTACTAAAAATCCGGAACCCAGTCTCGCGATCAAAGCTTCGACGAATACCGTATTTTACGATAGGATTAGAACTTGTGATAAGCTTTATAGTGCAAAATATATACCATTAATAATATTTCCATTATTTTGGAGGAAAATTGCCACTAGTCCAGTCGGACTAGTTAAATATTTTCAATACTAGTCCAGACTTAAATTTACTAGTCGTGGGCATCGGACTAGTGCCTAACGTTGCAGACTGGTCTGATATGAAGTACTTCAAGATATGCTGAGGACCCAGTAATTGAAATATATGGCTATATACAAAGGGTAATCAAAACAAAAGTTTGAATATTGGCGTAGAGCTTTCATTATTCATTTATACATGTACTATACCAATACCAATTTCGATTCAATATAAGAGACTTGTTTTAAGTTGCCAATAATCTCAGAAAGAGAAGAAAGATATTCTAAATTCTTTAAACTTCAAAGGTACATAGACTCCACTGTATGTATAACCATAATTACAACTCGAAGTACGTTTACCAGTGAATAATTTGTCTTTTGTGACCATACCTCATAAGAAATATCTGATATTTTGCAAATCAAAAGTTGAAATGGTAAAGATGTTTGGATGCTTATGAAACACTAGATGTAATGGTAGCTCCTATACTGTTTTGCTAATTAATTGGATTGTATATTGTAACACTGTGTGGTAAGATGTTATGTAATACTGTGTGGTAAGATGTTATGTGTAACACTGTATTGTATGTAATGTGTAACACTGTGTGGTAAGATGTAATGTGTAACACTGTGTGGTAAGATGTTATGTGTAACACTGTGTGGTAAGATGTTATGTGTAACACTGTATGGTATGTTATGTGTAACACTGTATGGTATGTTATGTGTAACACTGTGTGGTATTTTATGTGTAACACTGTGGTATGTTATGTGTAACACTGGTATGTTATGTGTAACACTGTGGTATGCTATGTGTAACACTGTGTGGTAAGATGCTATGTGTAACACTGGTTTTTTATGTGTAACACTGTGTTGTATGTTATGTGTAACACTGTGTGGTATGTTATGTGTAACACTGTGTGGTATGTTATGTGTAACACTGTGTTGTATGTTATGTGTAACACTGTGTGGTATGATGTAATGTGTAACACTGTGTGGTATGTTATGTGTAACACTGTGGTATGTTATGTGTAACACTGTGTGGTATGCTATGTGTAACACAAGTTTTCAAGTTTTATTTTTACACTCATGCCACACGTATACGTGCGTAACAAGAGGTCACATAATACATAGTATACATTGATGGACATAGTACTCACATAATATAATATGACACATGATACAAATCATACAATAACAACCCATTTCAATAATTCTTTTAGCTAAATTATTTTAGATATTAAGTAGCTTCATTACTCTTTGTATAAATTTACTTACTTTTGTTAAGAGTACCGTGTTACAAATTGAGAACATTCCTTTCATTTTTATATAAGTTGGGTTGACATAATAATAATTTGGTATATAAAGTTGTCTAAGAGCTACAACAGATACATTAGTACATTGGTATAAGTAGTGGTATTCGTCCCCAACACAGTTATTACATAGGGGACATAACCTTTCCTCGCGTGGGACTCGATTCCATCTTCCTGTTTCTATAGGAAATTTTATGTTTGATGTTCTAAATTTACATATTACTTTTCGTTCATTACGATTTAGCTTTAAAAGATATGGTTCAATATTAAACTGAAATTTGAATAAGGAGTAAACTTGCCCTCGCGAGGAGGTTTCAACATCATGAAACCAACTTTGAATGAATTGATCGCATAATCTCTGCTTAATGATATTTTTCAAGCATTGTCTATTAATTGTACATGATATTTGGAAAGTCCATAAATTATTAAATCCAGTATTGTTTAAGATATCTCGTATATACGTTAACCATTTAAAACTTAATAAAGAATTCTGGTGCAAATTGTACATTAACTTATACATTACACTAGATAATTTCGATCCACCCGTTATAAGCTTATGCCAGAACATAACCATTCTAACACTGATTTCAATTTCTAGGGGATACCTTCCTAACTCACCATATACCATATAATTTGGGGTGCTCTTCCGAATGTTAAGAATTTCCTTACAAAACTGTAAGTGTATTTTTTCGATACTTTTTGTATTTTCATAGCCCCAGATTTCACATCCATATAATAAAATTGGTGACACAAGTGCATCAAATAATTTCAGTTGAAGATCTACAGGAATGGAAATATTTCTAATCTTAATATACAATGCATATAAAGCTTTTTTTGCTTGCTCTGTTAGTTTACTTTTGGCTTTTGTAAAAACACCATTGTAGTTTAATATTATTCCAAGATATGTGTACGAATCTTGTATTTCTAAAATCTCATTATTTAACGTAAAGTGATGGTCTCTTTTACTTTTTCTTTTTTCAAAAATCAAAACTTTAGTTTTTTGTGTATTAACTGTTAATTTCCATATATTACAATAATTTTGGAATTCATTCAATGCGTTCTGTAGGCCATCTGGTGTTTCTGATAAAAGCACTGTATCATCAGCATATAATATAATAAACAATTTTAAG
This sequence comes from Mizuhopecten yessoensis, assembly GCF_002113885.1. Lineage (NCBI taxonomy): Eukaryota > Metazoa > Mollusca > Bivalvia > Pectinida > Pectinidae > Mizuhopecten > Mizuhopecten yessoensis. The sequence continues at coordinate 572,507 of NW_018408833.1, forward strand.
TACAAACCTAAATTTTGATCACTAAGAGCATACACTTCATTCAAACAAGAAACATTACGTTGATTGAGGAAATCCTCTAAATCGTTAAGAAAGAGGGAAAACAAAAATGGCGATAAGTTTTCTCCTTGTTTTACCCCGACATTGCACATGAAAAAGTCGGATGTATCATTACCATTTATTACGCATGATTTGGTATTTTGATATAAATTATAAAGGACTTTAAATATTTTGCCCGTAATGTTACTATTTTGTAATTTTTTCCACAAGCCTGCTCGCCACACCGTATCAAAGGCCTTTTTAAAATCAACGAATGAACAATATAACTTCTTACCCTTTGAAAAATATAAAGAAATTAGGGAATGCAATATAAAAATGTTTTCATTAGTGGAATATCCCTTTCGAAATCCCGCTTGGGCGGAGGATATCAGGTTTATCTTATCAGATAATTTTGTTAGTCTACCATTAATTATAGAGGTAAATACTTTTCCCAAGCATGACACCAGAGTTATCGCCCTATAATTATCCGGATCGCCCTGGTTACCTTTATTTTTGTATATAGGTTTAATAATACCAACTGTCCATTCTTGGGGTATTAACCCAGTGTTGAGAATGATGTTGAAAAAATCTATATATAAAGGCAAAAACTGATTGAGAGTATTTTTTATATATTCATTCCGTATTTCATCGATTCCGCTCGCTTTATTATTTTTTAGGCTTTCTATCGATCGAATAATTTCCGTTTCGGTAATTTCAGCATTGAGATCTTCAGAGACTTCATCGTGATCGATATCTTGTAGAAGTCCTTCATTATTATCTTCCTCATAGCTAGCTGAATTTAAATTTTTAAAATAGTTATATAGTTCGTTTATTGGTATATTAGCTTTTGACGATTTGGGTTTACCCGAAAACCTATTTAGAATATTCCATAGGAATTTTGGACTCTCCTTTACTGAATCTCTTATTTTCTTTTCCATGTTGAATGCATAGGTTTTGTATGCTTTATTTACCTCTTTCCTGTAATTACGACTTTTCCTTTTCAAGGCGTGCTTGTTAACATCATTTTTTAATTTACGATAGTTCTGTTTGGCTTTGTGAAATTCTTTTCGAAGCTTTTTACAATTTGATGTAAACCATGGTTTGTTATTTTCATGAATATTTCCGCGGTAAACAGATTTGCGACCGAATGACTGGTTGGCGGACGTAGTAAATATATCTGTGATATTTTTAGTTACATCATTAATTTCTGCATTAGTTATTTGGTCGGTTTCCTTAGCTTTCAAATTTTTAACACTGTGTGGTATGATGTAATATGTAACACTGTGTGGTATGTTATACGTAACACTGTGTGGTAAGATGTTATGTGTAACACTGTGTGGTATGATGTTATGTGTAACACTGTGTGGTAAGATGTTATGTGTAACACTGTGTGGTAAGATGTTATGTGTAACACTGTGTGGTATGATGTTATGTGTAACACTGATATGTTATGTGTAACACTGTGTGGTATGATGTTATGTGTAACACTGTGGTATGTTATGTGTAACACTGTGTGGTATGTTATGTGTAATACTGTGTTGTATGTTATGTGTAGCACTGTGTGGTATGTTATGTGTAATACTGTGTGGTATGTTATGTGTAACACTGTGTTGTATGTTATGTGTAACACTGTGTGGTAAGATGTTATGTGTAACACTGTGTGGTAAGATGTTATGTGTAACACTGTGTGGTATGTTATGTGTAACACTGTGGTATGGTATGTGTAACACTGTGTGGTATGATGTTATGTGTAACACTGTGATATGTTATGTGTAACACTGTGGTATGTTAAGTGTAACACTGTGTGGTATGTTATGTGTAACACTGTGTGGTATGATGGTATGTGTAATACTGTGTGGTAAGATGTTATGTGTAACACTGTGTGGTATGTTATGTGTAACACTGTGGTATGGTATGTGTAACACTTTGTGGTATGATGCTATGTGTAACACTGTGGTTTTTTTATGTGTAACACTGTGTGGTATGTAATGTGTAACACTGTGATATGTTATGTGTAACACTGTGGTATGCTATGTGTAACACTGTGTGGTAAGATGCTATGTGTAACACTGGTTTTTTATGTGTAACACTGTGTTGTATGTTATGTGTAACACTGTGTGGTATGTTATGTGTAACACTGTGTGGTATGTTATGTGTAACACTGTGTTGTATGTAATGTGTAACACTGTGTGGTATGTTATGTGTAACACTGTGTGGTATGTTATGTGTAACACTGTGTGGTATTTTATGTGTTACACTGTGTTGTATGTTATGTGTAACACTGTGTGGTATGTTTTGTGTAACACTGTGTGGAATGATGTTGTGTTTGTAGAATCACGCCTGACTCAGGACAAGGTGCCATTGATGCCAAACTTGGTAGATGAGGGAGCTGATGACCAAGACGACAAATTGGAGGACACTGATGAACTGCTTCGTGAGTTTGACAGCCTCCATCAGATGTCCATAGCAGAGAAAATATCCAGTGAAGATGCAGTTCAATATGTATACAAAGGTATGAAGTTTACTTTAAACATATTTATTACCAAAATTAGACAAGGGATTAGGCACAAGTTATAACAACTTATCAACGCCTAATCCATGGTATGAAGACAATATTCTTCCACCCTTCACATGTGGGTCTCCCGTTTTAGCCGGGAAAGATCAGCTTGTCACCCCCTAGGGGGAGATAGCCTCGTGCCAATTAGCACATGTTGAATTGTGACGTCACTAAAATGCGTCGCCGGTAATTGTGACGTCATCAAAAGTGAATGACGATATTCATACCAAACATGTGTTTTTGATTACACTACTGTCGGTGGAGTTGTGACTGAAATAATAGGATGGGAGAAAACAATCATCCCCTACCTTGAGGGTGTGACAGAGAAATCTCCAACCCTCAGGGTTATTTTTTGGTTGTCTAACCCTCGGCCCAACCAGAAAACATCACCCCTTAGGTTGGAGAGTTCTCTATCACACTCTCAAGGTAGGGGAAGATTATATTAGTCCTCAGAGAGTAAAAATAATACCTATATGTGCATTTTGTAAATTACAGACAGGTGGATATGTATTGTATCTGTTTGTTAAATTAGTATTATTAAACTTTGTTAATGGGAAAACATTTAGTGATTATTTGTTACATTAATTTATTGATCAATGGCTTCTGAAGGGAGCAAAGAGAAATTTGCTTGTAATGATGGAACTTTCCTTGGTTTCTTCAAACATTTGGAGCATTTGTTTCTTCAAAAATGTTAAAAAAAAGACACTGATGTCCATCTTGAAATTTAGAAACCTAAATTTAATCAATTTTTGTGTTACAGATCAAATAGAGACAACTGTCCACAGAAAACCAGTGAAACCCACTCAGCCAAAACAACTGTTTCCTAAGCGACCCATTTCTCTAAATAAAGACAATACAAGATCACCTCTAGCCACACGGACAGTGGATATGAACTCACCGCGTGTCATCATTCACAAAAAACAGACCAAGCGTCTGGAAACGGCCAAGTCTTGTGTGCAGGAGGTGATAGGCAGTGGTCGGTACTGTGTTCAGGAGAAAGAGAATGTGGAGTATTGAACTGTGTGTTAGATTGTAGGTTGATATTATTACAGTTTAACCCATTCACCCCAAAGTCACATTTGAAGCTTACCAAATCAAAGACTGGGCAAGTCAAGTTTAAATATGTAGGGGTGAATGAGGTAACGATTATTGAACAATTCTGTGTATCATCTGGCATATCCAACCTTTGGCCAAACCATTACTGACTGATTTCTTTTCTTTTCCTTCATATGTTTTGTTTTCTCAAAAGGAACAAATTACAAATATATGTTAAAAAGCATCGGAGTGTGAAAAGTGGTATTTTCACAGTAAATAATGTTTGAATTTGTATTTGTGGGAAAATAAATATGTCGTGATGTATGAATGATTTCTACCTTTCAACTGTTGTCTACTCATCTCCATCTTTTTACCAATTCTGTCCTTTGATAATACATGTATGATTACCACTCGTAGTCTACTACTGTCCGCCTAGCCATAGTTATAGTTGTACAACAAGATTACCTGTCATACGGTATATAAGCATTACCCTTCATATGTTTTCCATGATGTTGCAGAAAGGGCAAGTTTTGTACAGACAAGGTTGTAGCACACAAGTAGATGTGTATGTCTGTGCAATAAACAAGTGCCATCTACAGCATTAATATAGACATGTGGAATTGCTTTTATTCCATAACTACAATTATACTTTACATGCAATATAACTTATAATTATTCTTGAATGATCTAAATTTGCTTCCTGAAAAGTTAAACTGAAAAGCAATGGCAGTCCAAATAATAATGATGATTGATTAATGATGTTAGTTTACCATAACATAAAGGGAGCCAAGATATTGAGATGAAATTCACCAGTTCGATCAGTTAACAACAAGTCACAACTGTCACTTTCCAGCACCACGTTCTAGCTAGCTATGTAATACTATGTCCCATTTGTTCTCACAGACGCTAAGGATTCTATATCACATCCTTGGTTAAGAACTGTGTATCACATCCTTGGTTAAGAACTGTGTATCACATCCTTGGTTAAGAACTGTGTATCACATCCTTGGTTAAGAACTGTGTGTATCAGAGAGAGGTTTTGATATTTTACTTTTCAATCGATTATCTTTTATAGTGAATATATGTGAATGTATGTACTTTAATTAGAAAATAGAAGTTATTTACAGTATAATGATATGTAAGTCAGCAGCTCTGTCAAACATTAAATGAAATACCAATACAGTCGGTTAAAAAAACCACCTGATTAACATGTTAACTGCGAAATCTGCCGATACAGGAGAACAACAAATCATGAATTCGATATAAGTTATATCATATGTTTAATTGATGAATTTTGAAAATTGTTAAAAAGAGAGAGGCTATGTAAAATTTCTAAATAAAAAAAAAATGAAATGGCCTTTATAATTCAGCTTTCCTGTGTCGACCAGTTTCCTTTTGACAATTTCTTGGACACTATTTTTTTATTCATTGCCTTTGTTCCATATTATAATTGAACATCATTTTTAAGAGTTAAATTTGGTGACATTTAAATATACTCAATCCTATTACACTCATTGTATTATAATTAAACAGTACAAAATATGTATATATTTTTTGTCAATATTAAGTATTACATGTATCAAATAAGTTATTGTGTAAGGGTGATTATATTTCAAATTTAGGATGCAAGGTTATATGTCAATTGTGTAAATAACTGGTAGATGGATGTTATAGTCATTTCTTGGTCTGCTTATATTTCATGTTTTATTCTTTACAAATTTAATGTGTCTGGTTTTGATGCAAAGACTTGTGTGAACAATTTCCTATTTAGAGTGCTAACATTGGAAAAACAACCACTGCCCTCCTGTACATTGATAGTGATTTTTGAAAACTTTCACCAATCCTGACATCTTTACCAGTTTTGAGCTACAGGAATTTACACCCCTGAAGGAATAGTGACAAACAGTCCATAAACATGTAATTTCAAGTAACATTTTTGCTATAAAAACTACACTGTCCACATGAGCAATTAAAGTACAGCTTGAACTTTTTCTCTACAATTGCCAATAAAACTTCACTTTACAAGATAACCTTTGTCCACATAGTCCTCTTAAATTACAACTTGCACTACTCTGTCTGCAATTACCACTAAAACCACACTTTATTTAGTCTGCATAAGTCAATCAAACTACCTCACACCTGCAGATCTAGATCTTTAGCCAATAAAATTACACCTTACAACTAACAGGTCTACATTAGCCAATATAGCTAAACCTTGCGTACACTCTCTGTAAACACATTTTCATGTTGAATTTTATCCGTTGAAATTCAAGCAATATAGCCTTTTACAATTTGATGTTGATATTTTGTGAAAAATAAAAAATAAATCCCTGATAACTTTTCTTGTTTCTTTAATGAACACAATTTTGTTATTTAATGAATCATAATCATACAATTTCTCAAGGAGGTATTGCGAGTCAGAGATATTGATCATACTTGCACTAAGGGTACTACATTTGAACATCTTTAGAGTCACAGTGCTGGGGCTCGTGGTTTTAATTTTAAGTCTGCCAAAAGGAGAGATTATGTTACCTGCTGTCTCCGGTTATCTGTATGTTCAACTAAATCTTCAGTGTTTTTATTATGAAAATGATATGAACATGAGCAAGTTCAAGTTCTTTATTAACTTTAAGTCTTGCGACTTATCAGTGTTCAGATTTTTGAATAGGATTTTGTATTCAATTCTATTTCATTGATGGCCTTTTCTCAATCCTAAGCACATCTGAACCTTGCATCACAACTTGTTCGAAATATGGGTGAAGGGAGGTAATCACAGTAACAAAATTTGTCAACAGTTAAGTATCTATGTTAACTTGCATTTCGATAAAACTTCTGTTGAGAAGGTAGCTCAATTGATTAGGGCAATAGGATAACAAGAGGCCCAATGGCCTGCATTGCTCACCTGGTATTAATCTCACAATTGTAACCTTAAAAGAGGACTAAAACACATTTAACACATTTGTGTGCATTCGCTTCACTGGTCATTTGTCTGATGAAGGTGACAGTGTACATATCGTACTAGTCATTAAAATGTCACATAGAACATTTTATTGGCTGTGTAGCAAAGAACTTTTCATAATCCATACTAAACAACCTGAAGAAAATATTTAGAAAAAAGGCTACCAATTTATTGGCCAATTATCATCACCCTGGACATTTTGGTTATACAGAAGAAGTTATTTAACGTTTTTTAAGAAAATTAACCCCTCTGACCTTGAATATGGGCGAAGGTCATTCATTTGAACAAACTTGGTAGCCCTTCATCCACAAGTACTACTGGCCAAATATCACCCTGGAGCTTTTGGTAATTCAGACGAAGTCATTTAAAGGTTGTTAGGACAATTGACCCCTGTGAACTTGAATGCATGATATTGGCCAAGTATCAACACCCTAGGCCTCTTGGTTTTTGAGAAGAAGTTGTTCAAACTAAAACATTGACGACGAGCCCGGGCTGAGGTGAGTGTTTGAATCCTGGTTTTTTTTTCACTCGGAACACTGTTGATCATGGTTGATTATATTTCATTTCAAATTTATCATTTTCTCGTAAAAACCTTGCAAGGTATAAAGTTCTTTTCAGAAATAATTTATCAAAGCTATAGTCATATGCATGTCGGGGTTAAACACGTTCTGACACTTAGGTTTTAGCAGTGGTACAGGGGTTTTTAACAAGACCTACAAACACATCTTTTTTTTAAAATCCTGATTGATTAAAATCATTTGTTACATGGCATTGTTAAATTTTGACTATGCTCAGGGAATGATTTTTGTCAGATTGTCTTATTCCTAAAGTAAATTTAACTAGTGAAGAAAACTTTGTTCATCATTTTCAACATACTCGAGAAATATCTCAACATCTCTGAGTACATGTACTATACCAGGTATACAGATGTAAACCTGAGGGTTTATTTGGGGGGGGGGGGGAAACTTTAGGTTTTTTTTTAAAATTACATTTGNAAATTACATTTGTAAGTGCCACTATTTATATATGATTTGCAATGATAATGATAAAGAGAAGTCTGTTGAATACTGTTCATATAAAAAATAATTCCTTTTTAACATACGTGTATTGTTTGAAGAATAATCATGAAATTTTTAAAGTGATTAACAGTGTGTAATATACCCACTAGGAAGTTGCGTCAGTAAAGCCTTACAAACATAAACACAAGACTACAGCACAAGGGTTTCATAACATTTAATACATCAATACAGCCACAGTGCATAATAATCAAGGACACCAAAATACATTTTATTATATAATGTCATGTATTAAAATTTAATATTTAATTAGTACATGCATTTAATCAAATATATTATGCTTGATCGTTAACCATGCTATATACAGACATACTCATATTGAATCAATATTTTCAAAAATTTGAGGGTGCAACGTGTACCGGTAAATTAATTGTAAATTAGGGTGTCAAAGCAATAACGAAAAAACCACAGCATACAAAACTTGTTCAATAAATATATCACAGTAGAATGTTCCAACTTAATTTAAGAAAATTATCCGCCAGCTTGTTTCCCTATAATATGTATAGATTACATACTGAAACGATTTGATGTAACCCCAGGTACATGTAACCATATCACAAAAGCTTTTACAAACAAGGTAAAATTAAACTTGTATTCTTTATAAGCTAACAACTTTAAAGTTTGTTTTCGAACCTAGCATTGCTGCAGTAACATGATAATATATGACTTATACAAGACTGTAATATAAAGATTACGTAAGCATCACTCTATGAACACAACGTCTTTCTTAATAGATGCACTGGCAAGGTGTATTTGTTTAATAATTTCACAAGTATATAAAATTCCCAGAATTTATATAAAAAAAAAAATTAGATATAAATTCATACATAGGATTGCTAAATGTAAATTTAAACAGTTTGATAAAAATCTATCTCCCAATTTACTAGCAGACTAATACAGGAAGATTAATTATTTTTCAAACCAAGTACTAAAATAGTAATTGGTGTATTTGTAAATATCCAACAGTTTCATTTTTAATTTTGTTGCAAGAGAAAGAGATGGAAAACACTACATTTTATACTAAAAGAAATCACAGCCTCATTCTTACCAAGACATTCACTGTATATATACATGTATAATAAAATGTTTAAGTGATCACATAATTTGTGTCAAAAGTATTGATCTTTCCCTTTTAACATTAAGTAGTACTTGTCACACTATTGCATCTTTTTAATAATTTATTTTACTAGAGCAAGAAAAATGTCAGATCTAATGGCCTGGTACTGAACTACATATGATTTGATCTGTTTAGACAGAAATTTGCAGCAGAGATTGTCAACTGATTACAACTATCAAATTACAATTGAAATAAAAATTAGTGTTACTTTTGTTTAAAACACTTAAAAAATGCTGTTTTCATGAAATGCACAAATGTAATGTATGAAATTAAATACATTTGGGACCAGAATATTTCAACCTCATTTATGTGTTTTTGAAAAAGCATTAACTTAAAGAAGTAAAGATTGGTGTTTTTTTTAAAACAATTTTTCTTGCCGAGTTTTTAATTATGGTGTATAGTAAAACACATTAACAGGTGTACATAGTGTTATTTATAAGTGACTCCACAATGTGAGATATTCCTTCCCCCAAACGATCTGACATAGTGTCATAAAAATTCTCCACTCTAAGGCAGTTCTAAACCTCTTTAATGTCAACATACTTCACACCATATAGTTTTTGAAGATAATTCTACCACTAGGCAAAGCATCAAGATTTTGGATTGATAAATTAACCTGTTTTATTATACAATAATGCATATGGATGCAACAAACTATGCACTTACAATGCTCTTCTCAAAGCCTTCCTTGCATTAAAAACAAGGTAAAGCTAAAAGCCAAATTTTAATTAATGGAATGAATTATGTAATGTTGTCTCATAGGCACAGAAGTAACCAAGTATTTCATTCTATATGGTAGAATAAATTAAATCAACTATGTTTGTATATAATGGTGGAACATACAGCTGTATTTGAAGATGTTTGAAAAATAAATAACTCTGACCAATGTGGCCATTGTTACTTATTTTTTCTAACATTTTTTTCTTCGTTGTTATACATTTCATCATAACACATGTACCATGTATATACTGACTATTGTATAACAATTTCCAAATATTGCTCAGACATTTGATTAAATATTAACCTAAATCTGTTTTGAGAATAAAGAACTTAAAGTTCCAATTTTTGTGATACTGGGGCCTGATAACACTTGGAGTTCTACGGAGTAGGTATCTGATCAACTATCCATACATAACTGCAGTGAACTACCACTATGTTGACAGCATATCTGAACCAATAAATTAAAAAAAATCCTAAAAATCCTCCTTCAAAAATCATGGTAAATTGAGAAGCTTCTCTGTCTTGTATATATCTTGAATGACATCATACATTTGTTGCTGAAGCTTTGCTGCCTCCATTAGATCTTCGACCTTTGACTGGTCATTGGCCATCATTATCTTCTCCAGCAGCTGTTTCCGTGATGGCAGTGTATACATGGCAACATGCACACCTTTCCGTATGAGCCAAGGATGATGCTTAGACAGTGTAGCATCGTATGCCGTCCTTGTAATGGACGACATCTTTCCCCCATCTTCTGCATTCCTCACATCTTTCATAAGCTGAGCTGTGAATTCCATGGCACGATGAAGTCGCAGCAATGTCCTGGACCCTGATTCCTTTTTCTTGTTATCTGTTATATTTTGCTGAACTTCATATTTAATCATACTTTGAACAGATATATAATGCTCTCCATCTGGAGATTTTCTATAATCTCTCAGTATGCCTATCTTTTCCACAACATCAGAGACAACAAAGCCAAATATACTGCCAAGGAGACCAAACAATCTGTGGGGAAAATCAGAGAACATTTTGTTACCATAGTTATTGTTAATACAGTATTGATTTTAAAAGTATGTCAGTAAAATGTTTCACAAGTCTACTGGCTAAGGTGAACCAAGCTTTATCAAGGCTTGTTTAAAACCCATCCCCATTACTCAAGGGGTTAGTTACACTCACTTTTGCTCCTTGCACCCCTGGAATATGTCATAGCAAAATTGAAGGCACATGGCTAGCTATTTGACTGGTCTCAGGTAAAGAAACCTGACCAATTGTTAGTCTGATATATATACCTGTCCTTTGAAGATTACAGGGAAGCGATATCAAACTTCAAAGTCAGTAAAATTTACTGTTACGTGACCCTGAGATTATTTTGATGTACATCTAATTCCTCTTGTCTCATCCACAAGATCAAGATGGCGGGCACTGAGTCTTACTGTCTTTTATTTTGCTATGACATATTCCTGGGTTCGGAGAGTGTAAGTAACCCTTGGACTATCAAGGATGTTTAAAACCTTGATATTCAATCAACAGCAGTATTAAGAATAATGCTACATAACTTAACCTGGGAAATGATATGTCACTCATTCAAACAACCAATATTATTTGACCTTTTTCTACATTTACTTGACGATAAAGGTAATAGTTTTGATATATTTATTGATAAAACAAGTCCCTATTAATAACCAGTAATTAACCACCGTTAATTAGGAAGCTTTTAAATGTAATGGTATTTAAACACAGACACACTGTAAATAGTACTCTAATTCGCTTGATCATTAATTTGGGTTAATTTCTTCCTAGATAATATCATAACAGTACATTGTATATTGTAATCTGTCTGCAGTTTTAGTGGTGAAATGTCAAATGGTATTCTTTCTCTACAGTATCACCATGGAAAGAAGAGTTTTAGCGTTTTAAACACGACACCAATCACATCGCAATTACTTAAGGTAGTTTCATAAATGCGAGAACCCGTGCTCCATGCAAACAAGGAGACCTCAGATATAAATTGATAAATTAAACCGTGCCCCAGTGTTCCATGTTAACAGAAACAGTTTCTATGCTCGGACTCCTGTGATATGCACGGTACTATTCCGTGTGATGTTACATGCTAAACTAAATATGACGCGGTTTCTTACTTGCTCAATTCTTCGTATGCATTTACATAGGAATCTAAATCTATAATATTGTCCTCTTGCATGCAGCCGAGGAAAAGCTGATTCAACTTAATGAGATTGAAACCCTCGGTATCGGCCATATTCGTTTCGACATCAAACATAGCGTCTCTTACAACCGGAAGTGTGAGCTACTAATATCAAAAATGGATAGCGTTGCCATAAATCCGGAATCTTATTTCGGTGGCAGAGTACAGTAGAAATGGCTTGACCCTAAAAATAAAGGGCATCTCTCGGATAAACATGGATAGCGGATTCATCCTGCACAACACACCTACATATATATATATATTTATAAACTACATGTTTAATAGGTATTTTTTAGAAGAACATTTTTTTTTTCAAAAAGCAATTTCCCCAGATTTGGGACTTCTGAAAACCATGGTTACCATATCAAAAAACACCAAAATATGCAAAAAATCATGATTTTTAACCCAGAATTTGACCCCCGCAAGTAGAATTGTTTTTCTTAAAACCTGTCTGAAATTAAATATCGCCTACTCGGTAACAGAAATACTCACGTTTTAGCATAGGTCATTCCGGTGGATTTTTCACAATATTTACACATGTGCTGAGTACAAAAATAGACTACCTGAAAAGCTAGCTTTTGTTGTGTAGACACAGATTCGTAAATGCCCAAAATTGTAGTCTCAAACCAAATTCGACTTTTCTTTTTTTTAAATTATGAAGCCCACATAGTCCACTTCATCATGTATATGCCAATTTTAGTGCTGATTTTTTTTTTAAATTTTGATACATGTTATATTACAGGGGTTATTCATTGTATAAAAATATCACCCATGGCCACCGTACGCTACTGTACTCTGCTACCTTCATTTATTTATTTCCTAAAAAAATGTTGGTGGTCAGTAAAAAAACCACGACAGAAACGTTTTTTTGCCCAGTTAATGTTTTGCTATGTAAACATGCTTCTTTTAGAAATGTTTGTCATGCAGTGAATGTTCTCTTATAATGTTGTCCAAGACTAATTGTACACCATTTATAAAATAATCTTTATTTAACGTCGGATGTTTAAAAAAAAATACAGAATATTGTCAATATTTGTTGCCCAATAAGCTAAAACAGTGGTAAGCAAAAGATTCAAAGGACCTAGCTGTTTCACCCAACTGTAGTGAAGCAAACACGACAAGATAGCTTTGACTGCAAACCTGGAAGCTGACTCAAGTCTTGACGCTATAGGCCAAATATATTTAACCCTGTCTGACCACTCAATGGTTATTCAGAAGAAGTTATTTATCGCAATCCAAACAGTTAAACCGGTTGGACCACAGTTGTTTGTTTATGAAATACAGTAGGACCCAGTAATCTGATACTGTTTTCAGGTGAGCCTTGACATAAAGCCATGTTTTTAATTATTTGACCCTTTTGTCCTTTAAAGAAGGTTAACATCAATTATTCGGGGAATTTTCTAGCATTTCAGATTTTCATCCCACTGACCTAAGACCTCCTTTGTTTGAATGATTTTATGAGTGACCCCTGTGACCTTGGAAGTAGTTCAAGGTCATTTATTTAAACCAAATCACACAGTGGCCCTTCATCCCAAGCTAACGTCTCAATATCATTACACTAACGGTAGGTATCTTAGGTATTAAGGACGAATATCACCATCACAGGCCTCTACGTTATTCAGAAGAAAGCTAACAGTTTTTAACACATTTGACAGAAGGTAAAGGTAATATATATAAGGAAATAGAACATAGAAATATGTATGTGGCATGTGGTCACTTTAGTACAACTGGAGGATTATGATCTCTCTGTAAGGAAAGGTCACCAAGACTGAAATAGTGTTACATCTATGTGGCTGGACCTTGAGCAAACAAACAACCAAAGTGGTATGTGACACATCACCCCTTTTGGTACATATATCCCTAAAATTCAGCAAGTCAGAAGTCATAGCCAAAACAATGTACTTGATCCTTGAACTCAACATGATTATGACCTTGGGTATACAGCTTACCATCTGCTATTAGGAAGTCAAATACACTGGCCAAGTTCAAGAGGGACCTTAAAACTCACCTCTTCCCGTCTGCATTTTAGAATCTTTGCAAAGACGTCATGTAAATACCACCCTTTTTAATTTGTTAAATTATGTGCACATTGCTTGTTAAATGTATGAAAGTGATTGCAAGCCTTTGTTGTTTGTTTTCACAATTATAACCATTACCATTATCCACATGTTGTAAAGCGCCTTACAGTAATTTTACAAATTATATAGGGTACTATATAAACGCTGTATATTATTTTTATTATTATTATTATACAGATCCAATTGTGGTTTGTGACACACACCCTTGTCATCCTACTTGTAGCCCTAATATCTCACTGAGCTATCTTCAGCTATTCAGAAGTTATGACCCCGAAAAGGAATTTGACCTTTGTCCCCAATGGGATTTTGACCTTGGGAGTAAGGACCCAATTGTGGTTTGCGATACACCACCTTGCCATCAATTAACACATTCCTTAAATCTCAATAAGCTATCTTCAGAAAGTCAAAAATTATGACCTAATGACAATGAATTCAAATTTTGACCTCAATGTGACCACGACTATACAGACCAAATCGAGGTTTGCAACACTTCACCTTGCCATCCTATATACTCCTCAAATTTCGTTGAGCTTAATCTTCAGTCAAAATGGCCCAGACAACGAATTTGACCTGTATGTAACCCTGTGATGTAACCTTGACCTTTGGTGTTCAGACCCAGAAGTGATGTACGATATACCGTCTTTCCATTTTACATCTTCAGATGATCAGAAGTGATGGCAAGGACTGACAAACAGACATATGGACAAAGCTGCGACTATATGGTCCCCAAAATGTTTTTCAGAAAGCATAAACAACACAGAAATAGGATGGGGACATGGAACATATTTATTCAGACATTATAGGAGATTATTCATGTATAAATGTACAGACCTTGCCAAGGATAACTATGACGTCACATGACATTCATATATATATATATATATACCATTACAATGATACTTCAAATGACAGGGAAACCAATTTTAAATGTTTCTACACTACCACTTTATACTAAATCCCTTTCCTTCTATAAAATACCAAAATTATAAATGGTTTTGAGAGAATGATTTAAACCATCAATGACCAGCAATTACACTGTTTAATAAATTCTCTTTTTTTATTCCTTCAATCATACCAGGATAAGTTTGAATGGTAACGCCCAACAAAAATCATCATGTTTTGATATATTATTTTCTTTTCAATTCCATTTCTCTACACTGTATGCATAAATATTACACAACCAATACATCTAGTGTTAAAAACTTCACTGCTTAGTGACAGTACTCGGTGATGTCTGATCATCAAATCACAGTTCATAGCTTAACTATACTGCATGTTTCAATTGACAGATTGCATTCATACACTTTAAATCCCTTATAAGTAATGAAATCTTTCAATGGAATCCCTGTTAAATTCTGTATCTGATAATATATTCCAAGGTTACATACCTCTTCATGGCATTACTGTTATAAATATGAAATGTGAAAATGAACAGAATTACAATCAAGTTTTGGACCAAGTGAAAATGGGATAGAACCTGCTGTAAATGGACATTGAATTACAACCAGGTGACAATGGACTTCTATCAACACAGAGATCATATTTAGCCAAATGCCTTTTCCAATACAGTATAACCACGTACATGCAACATGATTTGAATCATTTTATTCTTGAACAAATTGGACTTCTAAAAGTTTGTATAAAGTAGCACTTTGCAGATATAGCACATACAAAATCCTTCTCTTCAACAGACTACATGTATTTACTAACTTCCATTCCTTTTGTAATGGGAAGGGGGAAATGTTGTTTGCAAGCTAAATGGTGTGAACAGGGATATACATAATGGATGATGGTACCCGATACATTCATTATAATATTAATAAAAACAATTACGAGACTAGAATGATTTAATAACTTTTTTGATATAATTATCAATCATACTTCCATAGTTTTAGCGATACCCTTCATCTAAATCATGTATCTGTATATGCCTTCGCTTTCATGTCCGTCTCTTGGTTATTTTGATACATAAACTGTGATACACTTCCCCTATATATTAAGCTACAACGTTTTTCAGAGTATTCTAACAACTGTCCTATCATACACAACATTGAAATACATTAAGCTGGTGACTATCCTATCTCTGATATTTCATTCTATTTACACTATGTAAGTGATATACAATACCAACACAATCTTGCACAAAAATCTCATTTGTTCTACTTTCAGTTTACATATAGATTGCACAAGATGACTTCTGTTTGCTATTTTATACAAAATCAACTAACCATTAAAACACAATTGAATCTGCTTTCACTAATCTGAGGGTACAATGGGAGAAACTTTGTCAAGTTCACATGCAGAAATTACAATGGTGTAATGTTTACATTTTCTGAATGACAAAATTTTAATGGTGACTCCTCATCCTCTTGAGATGTTTTATTCCTTCCTAAATGTTGGTTATGATCAGCATCTTGTTTCATACAGTCCACTTCTGCCAATGTACCTCACCCACTTGATGACATCGTGATCACTGTAGTTTAGTTTGGGTTCAAACACCTTCAGATACCTCACCTTGAATCCAGATGGTGCAAAAGGTACCTGTAACAAAAAATGTCAAGTGAGAGGGTGCTCACAGAAATATACTGCCACAAAATGTCAAGTGAGAGGGTGCTCACAGAAATATACTGCCACAAACTGTCAAGTGAGAGGTCGCTTACAGAAATATACTGCCACAAAATGTCAAGTGAAGGGCGCTCACAGAAATATACTGCCACAAAATGTCAAGTGAAGGGCGCTCACAGAAATATACTGCCACAAACTGTCAAGTGAGAGGGCGCTCACAGAAATATACGGCCACAAACTATCAAGTGAGACCTTTGACCTTTTCACCCTGACCATAAAAATCTAAGCAAGCTAAATCTCTTGTGGGGTTCATTGAATATCTTGTATTCATTTTTTTTATTACAAACATGTGCACAGAAACATTGAAATAGCATTAAATACTATATACCCCCTTGCTTCAATGGGAATGGGTATAAATATGAAATGTTTTATCAACCAAGTGTAGCAAATCATTATTCATTTTAGTGAAATTAGTGATTATATGATTATGTTAGACACCCAGGAGCAAATTTCTCGTATTTCTCTAAAATGAAATAAGTAGGGCTTAAAAATAAGAAAACCCTAACAACATTTTTTCTGTTAGACATCACATTGGGAACAAAAACATATTTTTCAGAATCAAACATTGATACTTCTTGACAAAATGGTGGTTCAATGTTCTTTCATAGAAGATATTGTTTCACTAAGTATTAGTCAATCATATCTCAAAACATTATGTAATGTTCAGAAATAATCCTGGAACTTGTATTGGGTAATGTTCTGTCACATTTTAATAGTTAAAATCTGTTCATATTAACACAAAGTAAGATTTGCCAGGACATGTTGGTCCATAGAAGCTTTAATAACTTTAACAAAGTTAAATCTTCAATTCATGTTAGTCCACAGAATGTTTCACTTAATACTTTTAATGTTGGTAACAGGTAATCTTTAATTCTTTAAATTTCTTTTAAATTAAGACTTGAAGCAATATTGCTCTACAAATAGAATTACTGTTACAGTTGCACTGGGAGTAATATTCATGGTAACATCATAATAAGATATTTACCTCAAAGTTCATCGAGATTGGCGGCCTGGTCCATTTCTTTTTGTCACTAGTGGTTAGTAATTCAATCTCTGCACTAAGCTGGCACTCTTTCATACCACCCATCCTCTTGATTCTATAAAGCATTACAGCATGTAAATAATCTTGGCTGGTACAAGCTGGAATAATACTACTTATCATCACACAAAACTAACCAACATGACAGATTGTTTAAATTGAAATTAAAATGCTCAAATTAAAACTGGCAGAACTTTTAGAATAACCCTTAACGACTTAAAACATAAATATCTGGAACCACCCTTAAAAGCCAAATTTCTTTTGAACATACCTTTATTTACATCATGCAGTATCTTTGAAAGAGTTCTTAATACTGGCTAAACTAAAGGAACTGAGCCTTCAATTACAATCCTATATTAAAAGAGTTATATTGATAACGAAAGAGTTGAGAGACTTACTTCCACACGATGGCATTCTCGCTTGCCTTGTATTTAGCCCGGCCCTTCATACAGATCACCTGGACACCACTGGTGTTAAGGGGAGTTGGAATGCGTACCTGTAACAACATCAGACAGTGCAAGTAATATAATCTAGCACTCATTAACAGATAACATTGGATTTGCTTAAAATGCATTTTCAAAATATCAAGTGGTTGTGAACAAAATTCTTCTTTTTCACTGGTACTAGATATAGGCTGGGTAAACCCACACAAACCAGTGGGCAGTAGGCATGTAGAGCTCATATGTTACAAGTTAGTATTAGTCAAATGTCTTAGATTTGTTTGTTTTCCGGGACAAGATGGCAAGTAAAATGATGTATTGCTTGGAGCTCTTGAAATTCTGATGCATGACAGAAAGGTTAGATTGACTAGACATTTGACATGAAGGTAATGGTCGGAAAGGGGAAGAAGTCCTAACACTAACCTCAATCTTCTGGGCAAGGAGTGAGGGTTTGAAGTTAGATTTGACGACAACTTTGACCTCCATCTTTTGTCGTCCAACCTCTCTGACTAATGGAATGACGCGGAAGGGAAGGCTGATATCCTTGGTTGTCCGGTACCTAAACATACAAAGTCACAATAAGTACTTCTATCTATTCAAGTCATATACATAGCATGCAAGAAACCTTGTCAGAGCAAAGATTTTGCGCCTTGCTACAAGGCATGAATTATGAACTTTTCTGATATTGTTACTACATGTATATAGATATTTTGTTGCAGCACAAATGTATCCATAAAGCCAGTATTCTGTAGGATGTGAGTCGGACTCAACTTCTTACAGTAGCTGTTTCTCTTGCCCTGTTAAATGCTATTTCATTAACCATAATCAATCATCACACGATTATCCATGCAACCAATCGGTTTCTTTTTCAAAAGCCTGATTTCCGAACGAAATTATGTATATCAGCATGCTGACACAGTAATGATTGCAGATACCTCATCAGTTCAAATTCTCCATCTGGTGGAATGAAGCTGATGCTGTGTTCGGTCTCAAACTTGCTCAACTTTACACACTGGTGGAATTGACAGTCATCTATGGCAATAGAACTCTTCCCTGTAGATGTCGTACCACTGGTAAACAAAAAAACACCAAATGTCTACACAGCTAGTAAATGTTTGTACAACATACCAGTATGTGTGCCCCTGCTAATGCTCTTACATACAAGAGGCCCAGGGGGCCTTAATAGCTCTCCTGGTATTTATTATTTTTCAATTTAAAACCTGCTGAGTACCATTCAGGTTTATCAAAGGAGTACAAGTAACAAAGTTGCATCTTCCATTTATAAATATTCAATTCCCTTTGCCCAAAGATTCTCTAAAACAAGTTTGGTTAGGTTAAAATCCCTTCAACGGTACAGAAGGAGAAGGATCTTTAATGTTTTCCTCTATTTCCCCTAATGGGCCCCACTAATCTGCCCCAAAGAAGGGGAATCCACACACCTCAGTTTAAACAAAATTGATTCTTTTCTCCCTAAGCATGCTTCAGACTGCATTTGGTTTAAATCCCTTCACTTGTATAGTAGGAGAAAAAAAATCCTCTATTTCCCCTATTGGGCCCCGCTCCTATGCCGCCAGAAGGCCCACACCCTCCGTTTATACAAACTTGAGTCTCCTTTGTCCAAAGATGCTCTAGGACAAATTTGGTCAAAATCCTTCAATTGGTTGAGGAGAAGATTTTTAAAGATTTACCTATTTTCCCCTATTTGGCCCCGTCCCTCTGCCCCCAGGGGGACCATACCCTCCGTTCATACAAAACTGAGAACCCTTTGGCCAATGATGCTCCAGACCAAATTTGGTCAAAATCCCTTCATCGGTACAAAAGGAGAAGGATATTTGATGTTTTCCTCTATTTCCCCTAATGGGCCCCACCCATCTGCCCTTAGAAGGAGGCCCACACACCTCAGTTTATACAAAATTGATTCTTTTGTCCCTAATCATGCTTCAGACTGCATTTGGTTAAAATCCCTTCACTTGTATAGCAGGAGAAAAAAAATCCTCTATTTCCCCTATTTGGCCCCGCCCCTCTGCCCCCAAAGAGGCCACACCCTCGGTTTATACAAACTTGAGTCTCCTTTGTCCAAAGATGCTCTAGGACCAAATTTGGTCAAAATCCTCTGAGCCATTCAGGACAAGTAGCATTTTAAATGAAAAAGTTGACGGACGCCGGACAACGGACGACGGACGCTGCACCATGGGATAAGCTCACATGGCCCTTCGGGCCAGGTGAGCTAAAAACTAAATATAAGGTAATACTGTAACCAAAGATATGGACCAAATCTCAATTAAGTGGAAAATTTGGTCACAATGACCTTTACTTGATGCACCCGAATAGTGCTAATACAAACCTATCTTAAATGAAGTTTAATGACTGTTAGAATTATAGTATTAAAGAAAAGGAGCTAACTGAGATGTTGTATGCAAGGATGGCGACTGTGGATTTATCATACGTTGATGCTGATATCATTATATGTAGGACTGCTTAATATATTTTGGTGAATTTAACAATTGGGGAATTATTGGCCATATGTATGTAAAAGGTCAGAAAGCATAAATTTGTGAAGTGAAATTGTTGCGATTTTTCTCCGATCCTCCAAGTCTCTTAAATTTACTCTTTGATAACATGTATCTTATACTTTTTAAATCCTGGTTCATAATACCATTAACACATGAACATGAGTGTTGGACCTACCCAACAGTGCGTGGTGTGGGCTCATCTATGCTGCTTTTCCCCTTACTTTCCATTAGAACTTTGTCATTGATACCAAATTTACACTCAGGCATTCCACTAAGATAGCTCTTCATCACAATCCTCCCAGCCACATGGGCACTCAACACTTGACCTGGAAGTTACAGAAACAAATCACTCATAAATACAACAAAATATCACGTAAAAATCTCGTGACTAGAAACTGTGTAAAAATTATCTCCCCTGAATTAATTCTAATTACATTTATCACACAATTTAGACTTAATCCATATATGCTTGTATACCTTTCAATGTGTTATAATTCAAACCTGATATTTTTTATGTTTCCTGAGTGTTGAAATCTTGAAAAGGAGTTAAATGTCAAAGAAAGGTAGTATATTGATTACTATTTAACAGATTACCTTTCTTAGGCAGCATTGGACAATTTCACATTTACAGTACATCTATATTAGCCCACAGTTGGGAAATATAAAGCAGAGGTTTACAATTTCTAATGTCCTTGATACTAGTACATGTATATTGTAAAATATCACAACATAAACTAGATTATTGCTATAGTTTTTACAATACAGCCTAAGTTTTCAATACTGTCAGCCCAAAGTAAGAGGTTTGCACAGCAGAGGACAGGAACAAGATTGTGGGTTTGTATTTTATTGGTAGGTACTACCAACCTTGAGGTGACATGAGGAGGTTGACCGATTCCAGTACATCTAGGAAAAGTTCATTACGACGGTACTTGATACCCTCACGTCTCCAACCAATCTGCCCAGTCACCTGTGATGTTATCTGGCTGGTTTCTTCCTTACTCTGCAAAACAGAAGAAAGTGATAAAGACTAAGACATTTTAAAAGAAGTGGGGTTATTATTATGATATCGCTGGGATAAGAAGTTTACCTCCCTCCCATTACTGGAATACAAGTGGTTTACCTCCCCTGGTCAACACTATACCTTAATACTTTCACATTCTTTTACAACAGCCGGTTCCTTTATAAATTGGGAAAATATAGCATTATTTGTATTGAAATTTGGAATACATTCTTTAGTTTTTGGATCATTTTGGGAAACAGCCTGTATTCGGCAGTAAAACTAAGCAAAACAAATCACTGTTTCAGTACATAAAACTTTGCAAAATGTTAATTATACCCCAAAATTGGAAATCAAAAGGTTTTTTTAAATTACATTAAATTTAGACGTATACAATGTAGTTACAAACTACAATTCTTTATTTCTTTTTTTTCAAAAAAGATATTTTGGAACAACTAACTGGAGTATTATGAAAATAAATATTGTATTGATTGTTTACCTTTCCAAATTTAAGTCTGGGAACTTGAAACTTACTTGTGACTTGACTCCCTGCTGTGTAATGAATGTCTTCAAGATACCAGTGTCTGTATTTTGTGGATATCCAAAGTCCAAAATTTCTGGAAAATGATGATGACAGCATATTTGAACAAGATAACAATCAGAGACCAAACATTTCATCTATGATTCAGCAAAAGCTTCATGTTATGAATTTTTTCCATTTATTACTGTTTTCACAAAATCATTGTACACATTTTTCAAAAAGATTTTTTTTAAGTAATCTGAATTTTAGCATTACAGAGAGGTTGGAATGGATAGATAAAGAATTAGATTATTTCCTCCAAGATAAGCAAAAGCTTGTCACATTTATGGTAACCTTGAATCAGTGTCAAATAACAGCCCTAATGACTGAAAGTCATTCACTTACCATCTAAAATTTCGTAGATTAACACAAAGTTGTTCTTGATGTTTTCTTCAGAAATTTTTCCAAAGTAGGATTGCATGACCTCCACCATTTTAAGAAGAAACTCGAAGACCATGGCAGCGTTGACATTTTGTTTGGTGACTGCTGCCAACCAGATGTTAGATCTCTTGATGTGGAAGAAGCTGGTTCGTGCGATGTTAGTCACAGGTGACCTCACCTGTTGTCTCGCATGAATGACATTGACTCGGAATGCATCAACTGCATTGCGTCTGCAATATCACAATAACACAAAATATAATCCCCTGAAAATTCAGACCATTGCAATTTGGCAGTGCAGCTATAGCTTTTTTACCGTAGCAACTGCGGACAATAAAGAATATTCCCCAATATTTTACCTAGGCTGTAATGCTATCTTCTCCAATATATGCCATATTTATAACCATGTACTGAAAAATATTGTCTGAACAATGTATTATATTTGAATGTTGATTTCTTGGTCATATTTCTGTTTCAATGATTTACTTTTTTGTCTTCATACATGTGTACCAGGAGGGGGAAAATGCACGGCCAGACTGGAGTTCGAACCCGAGACCTTCCGTACTCTAGACGGACGCTTAACCAATTGAGCTATCTGGTCGCCAACAATCGATCCAATCCAGGCCATTTACACAGATATCTCTTTCTACATCTTAAAAGAATGCAAATTTTACGTCAAACAGTGTAAAATGATAATTTTAATTCAAACTTTTCCATATTTACTACAAAATAACAGAATTTTGTGGATGTAGGTCCAATCAATGTTTCTGTAGAATGCAACTGTTTGCTGCCTTACCCAATGTCATCCCTATACACGCGGGAAATGAGGACCTCTCCCTTGTGGTTGTAGATAAACAACCCACCAATCATATTGACATACTCCTGTCAAATAGTGTGAATGTTACTCTTCCATGGGCACAAAAACTGCAAAATATTAGCATTGAATAATGAGTTTACAGTAGACATGGATGTGTATCACCATGAATAACCTCATTCTATTTCGTTTGTTTTTAGTGTATCTAAATGGATGACGGATTACCTATTTATATAATATTTACAGTATATATAACCTTGGGTTACATATATTTAGTGCTACATATTCGGGCTACTTCACGATTCAGGAACCGCCCACCATGGTTTTTATTATCCATCAAGTGGGTGCATATTTTAACACGAACTCTGAACGCTCAGCTCATAGTTTGACTTTTTGTCAGATATGCGATAATTCTTTTTAGAGAAAATACATTTAAGATATATTAGGCTTGCCTTACCCCTTGTCTATCTGAGTAATGAGCCCTGTTGCAGGCGTTTTCGATCGATCCGGCGAGCTGACAAAACCTACTTCCGGTTATAATTTGATGATAAAATAATATTCATACCACTTTAGGGTACGGTTTTTATTTCCGGATATAGATATGAAAATATAAACAAAATAATTCAATTTTAAATGTCGATTTTTATATTTAAACGAGAAAATCTTAAATTTATTATAGTTAAAGATTTTTAATATTTCTGGTGTAATATTACATGTATGGAGCAAAGGGAAACCCCTCCATAAATACGGATTTACTCGAAACCGTATCTGGTTAATTTACTAGTGCATACTCTCGAGGACACGATTTAAGAACATATTTTGCGAAATGATTTTTTTAAACGTTAATTATTATTTAGGATAACCCAAAATCATTATTCATTTCACCTGGTCAATGCTTTTGGAAAAATTTGAAAGAAGTAAAAAATATTTGTAGTCTCGTTGTGAACTTCCTTTTCCCCACAGATCCGCCATAATGCCGCAGGTACGGAAATCGTCTCCACAATATCCTATTTTAAGGGCATTTCAACATAATCAAACGCTGTTATATCAACTTCAAAATAACTATGAGATAACTTGTTTTCGTAATAAATGAAACGTAACCATCCTCTGAGTGTTATATTCTTGGCGGTCAACATTTCCTGATGCGAATTCCACGTGAGATTTCGAACACGTGGGTCTGTAGGTCGTGTGACAATCACGATGCATTACTGTAATGTAATATTGTTGACAGATCAACGTATCTTATTCAAATAAGTCAATTTTGCTTTAAGCCAGGAAATGGTTATTTTTATTTCCAAAATCTCCCATTTAAAGAAAGATGACAGGGGTCTGGCAATGCCCCCCCCCCCCCCCCCCCCAAAAAAAGTCTGCACATGCTGACATGGGCCAAACCTTGTTCAAGAAACACTAAATATAAGGAATGAAGAAAGACTGCAATCATTTTTAGCTTACTTGAAACAAATAACCGTCATTGAAACTGTTTTATAAAGGTCTATCTTGATATGGGTACGGAACAATATGGTCGTTTATGTTATAATGTCGAGTGGACATATATCCTACAGTTTGGGGTCGTACAGTTTGTATGACCAAAGGGCTTTCAAAATCACAGATGGATCATGTTTATTAAAACTAATTTCAAAGGGATGAGGCCTAGTTTTCTACTGTTATGATATGCTCAAATTAGTATGCAGATTGGTACAGCCAGAAATTGTAAATGTACTTCCATTTTCCAAAAGATTTGTACCAACTACTTTCATAGAGAGTTATCATTTGTTAAAACACAGATACTAGCCGCGTCTTGTCAATACACCTATTATATAATCGAGTATTATGGATTATATTTTAGGTGTATTGACAGACTAGGCTCGTACATGTGGTTACAATCAATTACTTTGGCTGACTTTCAAGGTTATTGTATAGGCAAATTAAAACATGTTAACTTTGTAAAATATACAATTACAAGAGGCCTGGGGGATATTAATTTTGGCCAGGTGGTTGCTTTGATGAAGAAACATCTGTATTTATAATGAATGATCTTGCCCACTTTGAAGGCTTCCAAGCAAAACAAAATTCAAAACACTTCAGAAAATTTACCGAGAGGACAAGTGTAAAAATGATTTCACTAGAGATAGGTGGAAAAAAGGGCTGTACATTTTCCTCGAAGAATGACACTAATCTGCATGAAGATGGGGACAAATGTGTTATAACCTTTAACAACTTCCTCTGAAAAGCCATAACGGCTAGGGTAATAATATTTGGTCAGTATGCCGAGGACAAAGGCCAGGATTATCAAATTTGATAACATGTGATAAAATGACATGGTAAAAGACTGTTCTTTGGACTAACATTTATCCCTCTGTAGGTCACTGATTTTAAATTTGTGTAAAATCTAACATTTCATTGTTTGCAGGCAGTGAAGAGAGCTGGAAAGCCCGCCGGAGGCAAGGGCAAGAAGAAGAAGACCAGTCTCAAGTACAACATCGACTGCACAGTACCTGTGGAAGATGGCATCATGGATGTTGCAAGCTTTGTAAGGATTCACTAAAACAAGAAATCAGTTATTTTGAATATAGTATGAAAAAGTCCATAGAAATAAACCTTTTAATGGGTGGGGGATGAACTGCTTTAATCGGCAGTTAATTAAGCCACTAGAACAAGCTATTGGAATTTTTATGAATGCTTAAACATTTCGGAGAAACATGGAGTTGTCACTCTGTCTGTCCATCCTGGGCCAAGACCACTTCATGAAATTTTAGGGATGCATGCAAGATGGCAAGACGACTCACAACTATTAGGTCTGAATGCCCAAGGTCAAAGTCAAACTGAGACCAAGGTGCACCCTGGTGGGAGACAACTTCTAGTTTGCTGAAAATAACTTGTGAAATTTTAGTGATATATTTAGAATTGAAAGACAATGTAGCACACTTTTACACCAATTTTGTTTTATTTGCATTGGGACAGTTTATTTTGCAATAAACAGTTCTTCTTGCTGGAGACTTGTCTCAAAATGCATACAGTTCAAGACTGTTATACTTTGTTCATGCTCCCAAGGGAAAACGAACATTTGATTGGGGGCTAGATGTCAAACACAAGTTGGTCTCACCGTTGTTTAACCTGCAATAAGCCCTATTCATCACTTGCACGAATAAATGTTTCAGAGTTGACATAAAATATTATGACTGCTTGAAATTTTTTATGAATGAGATATAATTTGAAAATAAACAGAAAAAAATGTTTCATATGTTTTACTGGCAGTGAATATTACAACTGACCAGCTTCCTTAACTAGGGTTGACTTCCCTAGTTAGGATTAGGGTAACATTCCCTAATCCCCTGGATTCCTTTTTCTAATCTCAGGAGAAGTTCCTGCACGAGAGAATCAAGGTTGGAGGAAAGACCAACAACTTTGGAAGCAATGTGAACTTGGACAGAGACAAGAATAAGATCATCCTCAATGCTGACATTGCTTTCTCAAAGAGGTAATGCATAACCACCAGTGTTGTGGTGAAGTTTATAGATGAGGCTGCAATAAGTCTCTTTAACTTTCTGAAATTCTCACTCTGAACCAGTGCGTTAACTGTGGCAATATTAAAATGCATCACAATTTGTAAGATTGCAGTCGAGTGGTTTAGTTGAAATCTAACATCTGAATAATATTATGTATAAGTTATCTTGCTTGATTTACTTTCTTGTTTAATTTCCCGGGCCAATTTTATCCCAAAATTCACTGATTTTGTGCATGACTTTGTTGTATTTGTTTGTCAATATGTTAAGAATATCAGATGTGCAAATATTATATGAAATGAATTTGTTTCTTAACAGGTACTTGAAATACCTTACTAAGAAGTATCTGAAGAAAAACAACCTTCGTGATTGGTTGAGAGTGGTAGCTAATACAAAGGAGAGTTACGAACTCCGATACTTCCAGATCAACAACGAGGATGAGGAGGAAGATGACGGTGACGAGTAATAATAAATGTTACAATAAAGTTGCACAACAGTCATTTGTCGTTTTTGGTTATATTTTTATACCTGATAGTTTTAATTATGTGATTTGCTCATCTGGAAAAACGTGCATACGAGATTCTGCTGTAGGGTGTACTCCAACAATGTTAGAGGTTTTACACGGCGAAAAACTTTTGACAGGCGCCGCGTAACCTCTAACTGCCCATAGCTGATTTTCCTGATGCTGACTATCACATTTTCAAAGTTCGGATTAAGAAAGAGTATATCGTGTTTACATACATTTAAATGGTCAAAAGGGTCCAATAAATATTCCTTTCCATAAATCCATGATTATATGAGAAAAAATCATGTCAAAGACATAAATAATGAGTTTTTCCTCATTCGAAGCGAAGCAGACAGCATTTGCCATGATTTTTCCGGTTAATACAAAAATGGATTACATGTAATGTTTCACCAGCGGAATACAAACAAACTCCGTATCATTTAGTTCCGTTTGAAATCCCCCCTGATATTTTGTATTAATCCAGAAGCCAATTTTGTTCCGCCCGGATTTCGGGCGGAAACTGCATCAAAGAATTAGTGCTTCGGAAATGAGAGGTCGCAGTCGGCAAAATCATATCCGATTGAAAAAAGGCCGACCAGCAGCCTCTCATGTTATGGGAGTACTGTAGGGTGGTGTCCATCTGCTAACAGCTGTTTGAACAATTTAATAATTTGTATCTGTGAAATATAAAAAAATAATACATTGGAAATGAAGTTGCCATTTTTCTGCTGTGATAAAGAACACTTTGTTTTATCACACTGAAGAATTAATGTGAAAAACTAGAAATGGCATTGTCGGTTATGACTAGGAACATTTTCTTGTTGTGACATTGCAAGACTGCCATGCCTCAGCATTTCTTTGTAGGAAATGAAAGTTCACAGAAGCTATCAAAAAAGAAACCTTACAAACAGAATGTTCTTTAAAAGTAAGTTATATTTCTAGCCCACCATCTTCAGCTGGTGGGCTATTCAAATCGCCCTGCATCTATGGTCAATCATTTTGTCTGTCCTTAAACAGTTCTTGTTGCCGCAACTTCTCAGAAAGTACTGGATGAATCTTTCTCAAATTTCACCTGAAGGATTGATTTTTGGGACTGATCACAAAACAAAGATGGCCAACAGGCAGCCATCTTGAATTTGAGAGTTAAAATTTTGTTAGCGCTCTTTTTGAGTAATAGGACTAAAAAACTTACTCCCAAGTTCAATACAACCACCTACCAGGCAACTTGGTTTTCCAATCGTACCCAAAATTTGAAATGGGGAACTAGGAACCATGCGTAACCTTTCAATTGAAATTTGAGGAGAAAACCTGAACATTCTGAGAAATAGTTTTAACAAACTTTTAAATCTCAAATTCAAGATGGCTGCCTGTCGGCCATCTTTGATTTCCCTTCTGTCCCGAAGTTTGATTAGCATTAATTGGGACAATGGGGAGTTTTTATTGTAAATTTGAAAATGACTGACCCCCCTCCCCCCCCAAGTATTTCTGGATGGATCTTTCTCAAATTTCACATGAGGGTTCCTCTTGGTACTTAGTAATGCATATCAAATTTTTGGACTGATCTGAAAACCAAGATGCGAACAGGCCGCCATCTTGTTAAAGTTTGTTATCGCCATTTCTCAGGATGTACAAGAGGAATCTTTCTGGTGCTGAGTTGTGCATGTTAACTTTTGAGGTTGATTAAGGTGGTGGACAGGCAAACTGACCAAACCGATGAGAGAAAAAGATCAAACTGACAACTATTGAAGATGGTACAAGGATGGGTGCCAACGTTAGTCGTCACGAAACCAAAAATTTCCTCTTTGCAGTGCCGTTTCCTCCCACTATGATGGAAACTGAACTTGGCCAGGTCAAATCTTCAAAATGGTCTCAAAAGTCAACAAAGTCCTAAATATCCTTGATGGTATATGGAAGTAATGATCAAATACAATCAATTTATGGCGACGTCTAGGATACAGTGTAATACAATTAGTAAGAAAAATCAATTATTTCAAATGATGTGCAAAAATCGAATACCCCAAAGTCAAATAATGAATACCCAAGTTGAATATGGTATAACAAAAATAATTGTGTACCCAAAAATTGACCATTTAATACTCAAAATATTTTTGCATACACATACGAAGTAACGATACGTTATCCTTCATAAGTATATTTTCTCTCCTTTTTATACGCCCGTCAAATTTGATGGGAGTATTATGGTATTATGGTATGGGTTCATCCGTCCGGCGTAAACGTTTGATTGTCCGGCAATCTCCACCTACATTTTTCGACCAATCTTCTTGAAACTTGGTATACATTATAATCATGATATGAAGCTGTGTCTCGCATAAAAGAATTTTGATTCGACAATTTTTCCAAAAGGTATTGCCCTTTGTTCATTTAAGTATTTGATTTTGTCCGGAGATCCACATTTTTTGAAGGATTTGTTTGAAACTTAGTAGGCTAAATAATCATATGTTGTTTCCTTGAAAAGAATTTCGATTCAACAATTTTTGCAAGAGTTATTGCCCTTTGTTAATTTCAGTATTTGATTTTTTCCGGCAATCTCCTCCTACATTTTTCAACGGATCTCTTTAAAACTTGGAATACATGATAATCATGATATGAAATTGTGTCTCCCTTAAAGGAATTTTGATTTGACAATTTTTCCAAAAGGAATTGTCCTTTGTTCATTTCAGTATTTGATTTTTTGTCCGGCAATCTCCTCCTACATTTTTGACGGTTTTCTTTGAAACTTGGTAGGCTAAACAATCATGATGTGTTGTGTTTCCTTGAAAAGAAATTTGATTCGACAATTTTTCCAAAAGTTATTGCCCTTTGTTCATTTCAGTATTTGATTTTTGTCCAGCAATCTCCTCCCACATTTTTCAACGGATCTCTTTGAAACTTTGTAAATATTATAATCATGATATGGAGTTGTGTCTACCTTAAAAGAATTTTGATTTGACAATTTTTAGGTCACCTGAGACAAAGTCTCAAGTGACCTATTGCGATCGCCTTTTGTCCGTCGTCCATCGTCAGTCGTGCGTCTGTAAACAATTTACATTTTTGACTTCTCCAAAACCCCTGAATCAATTTCAATGAATTTTGCAGAAACCTTCCATGGCCAAAGGTCAACTAAACTGGTGAATTATATAGTCCCCAGCCCCCAGGGGCCTGAGGGGCGGGGCCAAAAAGGGTAAAATTGACTAAAATTTCAACATTCTTCTTCTCAAGATCCAGATATGGTAGAATCAAATACTCTTCATAGATGGAAGGGTCTTAGGTGCTTTACTAAAATTGTGAATTTCTTGACCCTGGGGTCTCACGTTTCCCCCCTGGGAGGGGTAAACTTTGCTATAGTTTATCTAGGGAAATCACATTTTGGACCAACATTTGTTTAATTGGCATTGGAAGTAATTCAATTTGGGTTAGCATTATCAGTATTGGGTAGCAGTTTGATAGTATGCACATATCGGCTCTGACTGACACCCAGGGGCTGATGGGTGGGGCAAAAAAGGGTTGAATTGACTGAAATTTCAAAATCTTCTTGTGAAGGGTGAAATTGTGAATTTTATGACCCTAGGGTCTCGCGTATACCCCTGGGGAAGGATGGGGGGGGGNTCATTTTCCTTGTTTAGAATCAGAGGTGCTAGTTTCAAATACTTTTCAGTCTTAAATCTGCATGCTAGATATTGAATAAGGTGGTTTTATTGTTTTTTGTCACTTCGAATAATATTTCTGTTCATGTTAAAAACAAAAATCAACTCTCTGTATAAATATATCAGGTGACCGTTAAGGCCTATGGGCCTCTTGTTCCAAAAGGAATTGCCCTTTGCTCATTTCAGTATTTGATTTTTTTGTCCGGAGATTTTCTCCTACAGTTTTAGCTCACTTGGTCAAAGGGTCAAGTGAGCTTATGCCGTGGTCCGTGGTCCGTCGTCAACATTTTACTTTAAAAGACTTCTTAATAAACAAAAGGCATAGGGTAATGATATTTGGCCAGAAGCAAACTGGAATAAAGGGCTACCAAGTTTGTTCAAATGCATGACCTTGACCCATTTTCAAGGTAACAGGGGTCAAATGCTTCAAACAATTTCTTCTCAATAACCAAAAGGCCCAGGGCACTGATATTGGGCCTGTAGCATGCTGGGATAAAGGGCTACCAAGTTTGTTCAAATGAATGACCTTAACCCACTTTTAAGGTCACAGGGGTCAAATATGTTAAAATGTTCGACATTCAAGGTCACAGGCGCCATACATTTAAATCTTTTAATAGGTTCTTATGAATCAAACATTGATATTCTGCCTGTAGCTGTATTTAGTCCACTTTTAAGATTACAAGTGTGAGATTAATACCAGGTGAGCGATGCAGGCCCATTAGGCCTCTTGTTAGCTCACCGGGTCCAAAGGACCAAGGTGAGCTTATGCCATACCGTGGCGTCCGTTGTCCGTCAACAATTTCTTTGAACGGCTTCTTCTTCTTAACCACTTATTGGAATTTAACCAAATTTGACTGGAAGCATCCCTAGGTGGTGGGGATTCAAAATTGTATAAATGATGGGGCTGACCCCCCAGGGGGCTGAGGGGCGGGGCAATAAGGGGGCAATTTGGCTATATTGCTTTAAGCGACATCTTCTCTGGAACTAAGAGATGGATATCAACCATATTTAACTGGAAGCATCCCTAGGTGTTGTGGATTCAAAATTGTACAAATGGTTGGGCTGACCCCCCAGAGGGCTGAGGGGTGGGGCCAAAAGGGGGTATTTTGACTATATTGCTACAAACGACTTCTTCTGTCGAACTATGCACTGGATATCAATTATATTTAATCAAAAGCATTCATGGGAGGCAGGGATTCAAAATTGTACAAATGGTGGGGCTGACCCCGGTGAGGGCTGAGGGGCGGGGCCAAAAAGGGTTATTTAGCTAAATTGCTTTAAGCGACTTTTTCTCTGGAACTAAGAGATAGATATCAACCATATTTGACTGGAAGCATCCCTAGGTGGTGGGGATTCAAAATTGTACAAATGGTGGTGGCCCCACCCTTGGAGACTTAACCCCTGGGTCATAACTTTGAAACGGTTAAGATCCCCACCCCAAAACTATATATACAATTGTTGGGCATAAAGAGACGAATGCAGTCATGATATTAGAATTGACCCAAGGGTCTGCCCCACCCTTGCAGACATAACCCCTGGGTCATAACTTTGAAACGGTTGAGATCCCCACCCCAATACTATATATACAAATGCTGGGTAAAAAGAGACAAATGCAGTCATGATATTAGAATTTTTCCTGGGGTCTGGCCACAACCCTAGGGACCTAGTTTCTGAGTCACAGCTTGGAAACAGTTGAGATCCCCACCCAATAACCATACATAAAATTGCTGGGCATAAAAAATCAAATACAGATATGCTACAAGGATTGGCCTTGAGGTCTGGCATATTCCCTTGGATCTCATTTGGAGAATATTTTGCCATGATTGCTTAGATATCCAGGTGAGCGATACAGGCCCTCTGGGCCTCTTGTTTATAGCATGTCAGCTTACCAGTCTTAGAATGATGCAGATCTTATTTCAATGTAAGAAAGTATATAACGCTATATGGCATTCGATGGGCGTAAATTGTTCGTGGTACTCTTG
Source organism: Mizuhopecten yessoensis (assembly GCF_002113885.1). Classification (NCBI taxonomy): domain Eukaryota; kingdom Metazoa; phylum Mollusca; class Bivalvia; order Pectinida; family Pectinidae; genus Mizuhopecten; species Mizuhopecten yessoensis. The sequence goes on from NW_018408833.1 coordinate 605,308, forward strand.
CTAACCAATCTCAACACCACTGTTTTCGTTCCTTACACCTGCTAACAAGTGTAAGGAACGACAACTCTGGGAAGAGATTGCTTTCTAACAACTTTATTTCCCAAAGTCCAAGTTAAAATATGTTTTCAAAAAAAAGTACCAAATTTTAATCAGCTCGAGACAAACACAAATATACTATTGGGAGTTTAATAATGAATTCAAATACTCAAAAATATTCCTGTATAACCTAACGCATGTGAAGTTTAGAAACAAAGAAAGCATCGAAGCTTGTTTGACGAGAAGTAAAAGAAGTTGTAGCAAGTAAAAACACCTGAACAGCTGTAAAGATTTCATCAATATTAGGGCCAATTCATTGCAAGACTATGGAACCCAATCTTGCATAAAAGAAACCCCAAGAGAGGGGGATATACGCTGGGTCTAATAGCGAAAAGAGGTTTAATCTATAAAAGGTCACTCCTTCTGTACGATGTAAGGGATTAAACCAAACTGTTTTCTTTAGCATCACTTGACAAAGGATGTGGCCTACCTGCAGATCGAGGGGCGGGGCCCAGTAGGGTAAATAGAGGTTAACTGTTCAGTACTGGTGTCCGTTTATTAACCAGATTTGATCTGAAACATCATTGGGCAAAGAAATTCCATAATAGTGTTGTATGATATCCCTGTAGGAAATGGAGGAACAAGTAATTTTCAAAGGTTCTTCCTACAGGATTGAAAGAATTCCAACTCATTCACAAGGGTCATGTGGACTATTTCACCCACTCCTTTTTCTGGATGATTTTTTTTTATCCGCCTCATGGACACCCTCGACGAAGTCATGGAGCCGTGCATTTCCAGTTATGTTCGGGCTTATTTGAAATCCAAGATGTTGGCATCATTCTTTACTTGCTATGAGACATTTTCTACTTCCCAGGTAATTTTTGTTGATTTTGACAAAATGTTCTTTTCATGGTCTTGAACAAATGTTTTTTAAGCGACTCGCAATCAATGTGGATATCTGTTATTTGTTTGGCAAATTGGATATTTCAACTTCTACCAGGCAATTTTTCACCAAACTTGATTTGATTAATGCTCTCATATCCTCAAGAGGTGCTGTGATTCGAAGCCCTTACCAAGTGTTTCTTCCACTGCCCTTACCAGGTGTTCCTTTCACAATATTTACCAAGTGTTCCTTCCACTGCACTTACCAAGTGCTCCTTCCACTGCCCTTACCAAGTGTTCTTTCCACTACCATAAACAAGAGTTTCTTCACTTCCCTTACCGAGTGCGCCTTCCACTGCCCTTACCAAGTGTCCCTTCAACTAACCTTACGTTCCGCCCACTTCCCTTCCCGATTGTTCCTTCCACTTCCCTTATAAAGTATTCCTCCTACTACCCTAACCTACCGGTCCTTCCACTTCCCTTACTTAGTGTTCCTTCCACTAACCTTACCAAGCTTTCCTTCCACTTCCTTTACCGATTGCTCCTTCCACTTTCCTTACAACGTATTCCTTCTACTACCCTTACCAAACGGTCTTTTCACTTCCCTTACTAAGTGTTCCTTCCACTAACCTTACTAAGCTTTCCTTCCACTTCCTTTACCGATTGATCCTTCCACCTCCCTTACTAAGTGTTCCTTCCACTGCCGTTACCAAGTGTTCCTTCCACTACCCTTGACAAGTGTTCATTCCACATATCTTACCAGGTGTTCCTTCCACTACCCTTACCAAGCGTTCCGCCAACTTCCCTTACCAAGTGTTCCTTCCACTACCCTTAACAAGTGTTCCTTCCACTACCCTTACCAATCGTTTTTTCCACTGCCGTTACTAAGCGTTCCTTCCACTTCCTTTACCTAGTGTTCCTTCCACTTCCCTTACCAAGCGTTCCTTCCACTACCCTTACCAAGCGTTCCGCCCACTTCCCTTACCAAGTGTTCCTTCCACTACCCTTACCAAGTGCTCCTTCCATTCCCTTACCAGGTGTTCCTTCCACTACCCTTACCAGATGTTCCTTCCACTTCCCTTACCAAGCGTTCCTTCCACTACTCTTACAAAGTGTTCCTTCCACTACCCTTACCAAGTGCTCCTTCCACTTCCCTTACCAAGCGTTCCTTCCACTACCCTTACCAAGCGTTCCGCCCACTTCCCTTACCAAGTGTTCCTTCCACTTCCCTTACCAAGCGTACCTTCCACTACCCTTACTAAGCGTTCCGCCCACTTCCTTTACCAAGTGTTCCTTCCACTACCCTTAACAAGTGCTCCTTCCACTACCCTTAACAAGTGTTCCTTCCACTACCCTTACCAGATGTTCCTTACGCTGCCCTAACCAAGCGTACCTTCCACTACCCTTACTAAGCGTTCCTTCCACTTCCCTTACCAAGTGTTCCCTTACCAAGTGTTCCCTCCGCTGCTGTTACCAAGTGTTATATCGGTTTTTTGTTATAAAAGACTTGTTTTAAATTATGGAGTTACGTTCCCACCACATGGGCTTTTATATTTTCCACTTCCCTTACTAAGTGTTCCTTCCACTAACCTTACCAAGCTTTCCTTCCACTTCCTTTACCGATTGTTCCTTCCACTTTCCTTACAAAGTATTCCTTCTACTACCCTTACCAAACGGTCTTTTCACTTCCCTTACTAAGTGTTCCTTCCACTAACCTTACCAAGCTTTCCTTCCACTTCCTTTACCGATTTTTCCTTCCACTTCCCTTACTAAGTGTTCATTCCACATATCTTACCAGGTGTTCCTTCCACTACCCTTACCAAGCGTTCCGCCAACTTCCCTTACCAAGTGTTCCTTCCACTACCCTTAACAAGTGTTCCTTCCACTACCCTTACCAGGTGTTCCTTCAACTACCCTTACCAATCGTTTTTTCCACTTCCCTTACCAAGCGTTCCGCCCACTTCCCTTACCAATTGTTCCTTCCACTTCCTTTACCAAGCGTACCTTCCACTACCCTTACTAAGCGTTCCTTCCACTTCCCTTACCAAGCGTTCCTTCCACTTCCTTTACCAAGTGTTCCCTTACCAAGTGTTCCTTCCGCTGCTGTTACCAAGTGTTATATTGGTTTTTTGGTATAAAAGACTTGTTTTAAATTATGGAGTTACGTTCCCACCACATGGGCTTTTATATTTTAAAATAACTATTTAAGCGGAACTGAATAAACCCATGATGTCATGGTGGTCATTATGCTTCAGTTCCTACTTTTACATTTGAAAACTGATCGATTCTGTTTACAACCAATCACACACACGTATCATTAATTGTACTATTGCGCTGATGACCTCACCTTTAGACATCACATTTGTTTGTGTTTACCGCTTATTATTGTTGATGAATCACCTGGTTATGAGGTCATTGCATTGATGTAGTTACCTCCCTTCCAACATCAACGGGACAAAGTTTATTCAATCTATGTCGAGTTTCCTCCCTTACAACATTAACCGGCGTAAGCTTAGCCAAACAATGTCGAGTTATCCCCCGTAGTATACTATGCGTGGTGTTGCCGTGTAATTGAACAAATATAATGCGCATTTATTTCACAAATAGAATCTATTTTCAGAACGGAAATACAAAAATAATAGATGTAAAGAGTTTTCATCGCTTAAGCTTTCAAGATAGAACAAAGGACAGAGTGTTAAGGCGATATCGATCGGTACAGGACATTCTTGTTTTGATCCTGAATCAAAGGAAAACAAAACCCCGATAATGGTAGGTGAGTAATACATCGACGGGTCATGACACACACGCGTATGTAGCGATCTGACTCAGTACCTACCTAATCAGTCTGTATCACCATGTGTCAACCATTATACTTGGCCAAAATCCCAGAACATTTGTAAACAATCGTCATCCCGCGTTGTAATAATTCCAGGTCTTATTACAGTAGCTGCAAAAATTATGCTGATAAAACAACTACTATAATCAATCGTTTTTAAAATTTTATACGACTAATTGTAATAAGTGATATAAATAAATGAAACGGAATAAATCAATCAAAATGCGCTCTACTTATTCTTTATCCAATAACGAACGGTCTAATGGCTTGAATCGTTCATCTGGGTTTATAATGTTTCCAACAAATTCAACCCATGGTGGCCATCTTGGATTTCCTGATATGGCAACGCAAACACACTAACACTTGTCAGGGGCTTGACAGGAATATTTGTATGAAGTCTAGTTAAAATTGACTCTGTCGCACATAAAAATTAGATACAGGCGAAAATGTCAGAAGCAATCGCCCAGCAACTATAGTCTACAGGTGATAGATTTCGAATCGGTCCAGAAGGTAAAGAAAATTTAGAAAGAAAAGTGGATGATGGACACAGCGGGTTATACGTAACTTAACGCTACGTTTTAACAAAAGAGATCGAACATTCAGCATAGAAATGCTGTGTTGAGTGCCTTCGGCATGGCATTTCAGTGAGATAGCACTATAACGTCGGCATCAGATCCGCGCTATCACAAGGAGCCAAATAACATACCATGCCTTCGGCACACACACATGCAAACACGCATACACAACACACACGGAGGCACGTCCTTAAATGACCCTAGCTGTTAAGAGGACGTTTAATAAAAAGAAAACATACCAAACCTATCAACATATTTGTGTTAATTTTTAGTTCAATAAATACTTTTGTTGGATACAATATGTGCGATGATATTTCGTGAAACTAATAATAATCAATAGGTGTCAACTGGTCGTTCCCGATATTTTCCGGTTTAACGATAGCTGTCGAGGAAATTCTAAACCAATATTTTAGTTTTCTGATGGCTAATTTTGGCATCCTGGATTAACAATTTTTCGACTGTAACGGAAGAATGGTGGCAAACAAACTATTTACAGTTGATATTGAAACTGGAAGCAAACTTAATAACAGCGATGTGATAAACTCGGCGTCTAAAGCACACAAAGGATAAACGCATTTACAGCACTAACAATCAGGAAAGAGGGATATCCAGACTCTATGGTGAGCAACGGTCTAGACCAGCAAAGATATTCAAATTGGAAAAGTTCCATAATCAAATATCATGAATACATGAATAATATAGCTTCCGCGAAACTAACGTTCAATTCTGGAATCGTACCACTCATTCGAGGACGATCGATGTGGGGTAGGGGTTTCATATGATTTTGTTTGTTATCGAAACCATTTCTTTGTCCTTGCAAGAGCTAAGGTCATATGCAGACGAAGTCGACTGATGACGGGACCATTCAGGTTCAAAGGTCACATTACAGTTAAATCTCAATAAAATGTCATATCCTTGACACGGTAGCTAACACTCCACCCGGTCACCCTGACAACGAGCTAAAATGGAGAGTCTACGGAAGTATAAAGACAAAAGGAGAGGGGAGTGATAAGAAATGACAGACGTCCAAAATGTTGCAGATCCATCATGGTGCTCCAGTGTCCCTAACCAAGAACGCAAAAAACCGAAAGAACATCCCAAACAAACGAAATTGTCCATGCTGGGATTGGGGTCCTTAAGCCTAGAAAACACATTTAGATCTGTATAGAATGACACAGAAAGATATAGGAGGGGGTGCTTTGCTATGATCTTATAATTGGGGGTTTTCATCCTTGAGATACTTACAATCAATCGTAAAGTTTTGAATTAGTTCTAAAACGCATTGTTGCGTTGCATCATGAGAGACTTACAGGCTTCAGAATTAATTTATTTCTCAACTTCGACTCTGTAATCTTGTATGTCTGCATTGTATTGATTGGATTCTGTCTCCGTGCACATTTATACACGCTCAGATCCACACATAACAAATCGGATAGATTGGCGGGCTTTGTTTATCTCTAGCCATAAGCTCATTACTGTCTGTTGATATTAATGTGTGACTTTGTTGATGTCCTGGCTACCTGTGTCCGGCCAGTTGCAGTTTGCCCAGTCCATAACGACGTTAGGGTTTTAATGAGATTACAGTCTGTCTGTCTGAATTTTCTGCCAGAAGATTCGTGGTCCTGCCAGAATTCTCGTGGAGAGACTCTCTCATCATTATCGACCAATCACTGACCATTACACGGTAGACAGTTAGCCAAGGTCCGTGCTCCCCAGACTGTCTGTCCTTGCTTACACATTGATGGTTACAACTGAAAACCATGCTACTTTGTTGGTATGTCTGCATACCAAACAAATATCCAATGCGTTTTGACCCGAAACAGCCATTGATAAATTCAATGCAAATATTATGGTTTTGTTAAGATCTGTTTGGCGATTGTGGGTTCATAAACAGTAATTAAATATATATGCATTCCTTTTCTTTGAAGAAAACTAGTATCTCCCTTCGAATTAATGGGAAACTACTATTTCGTCCAAAAGCGCCTGTATATTTATTTTTGGTAATACATGTTTAGAGGAGATGTTTTTGTAAGTTTTTTACAGTCAAACACATTTTAACGCCATAAGTTTAATCAAAGTAATTATGACCGAGCGTAAGCTGCTCTATGAGAACGATGTTTACCGTAGCACTGCGTCTAATATGTATCAAATAATTAAAGAATATATGATAGACTTGTGAATCTTACGAAACTTCGAGATAGGAGATATTTTTATGTAGGATTTACGTTGTTGGGACCGATGTTTCACTTCGGGATATCCGAGTTTTTCGAGTTTTCAGAGTTCGAATTATCAGAGTTTTTATTACTAAGATTAAGAAGAGTTTTGGCCGGGACCGATGACATACTTCGAGTTAAACGGGGTCTTCGAGTTATACGAGTTCGAGATAACGAGGTTCGACTGTATATATTTGATCGCTCGGGCGTGGCATAGATTCTATTTTTTACGGACCATAGATGTGTACTATAGGGAGCATATGTGTATATAACAACACACATCTACGGACCGTGGGGGTGGGATCTGAACCGCGTCCCTGTACCACACGTCCACCATACACAAACACTTTACATACAATATCCATATTGCAAGATAGTCTGACTATTTTGTTTTTCCGATTCCCTCTAGCGTAATGTATTATCTGCAACAGGTAAACTTGGGACGAAGGAGATAACGTCTTCCATGTTCCTTCATGATCCCTTCAGTATTTCCTGCGAAATCCAAGATGGCTGCTGGCGGTCATTTTGCTTTACCAATTCTATCTCAAATGGAACATCATGGTCCCTTTAGTAGTTTTGATAAATGTCGATAACAAGAATTGTTTACAGACTGAATGATTGACGGACAGACAGAAAAGTCCATAATTATACATGGAGCTTATCTTAATGAACAACGCATTTCATATTAACACGAATCTAGTACAGGGATAATACGTATGCACAGGTAGTTAATAAAAAAAAACCACTATGTTAATTAAGCATGCCTTTAATTTATTCACAGTGATTAGACGAGCACTTTTCACGTTTAGCTGCATCCTGACACGCCGGAAGTATCGTATACACGATCTAGGAATATATTATTTCATGAACTTTATGAACGAAAAAAATGGAAAACTATGCATATCTTTTCTGACTTTTGAATGACATTCTCTAGTAGTGAAGCGTACTTCCCGACAGAAGTCGCACTCGTCTAAGGTCAACCTGTCTTCAGGTCAACCGTCTCGTGGTGCGAAAACATGAATGGATTTGAAGACAATGAACGTATCTAAAGCCCGCGAATCTACAACGTAGTTTCCGATTGGTTAAACAGATAATGTGATACAGGCGTGGAGTGTCTGATTGGTGAAGAGAAAGCATGACCCAGTGTTCATTTGACGCCATGTGGCGTATAAATGGCATGCTATCAAACATGGATCATTACGTGTGTGTGCTTGTATCAATAGGATTAAGTTTAGTTCACAACATGTTTTAATGTTCACTATAAAACTTACACTTATATTTCACGAATCAAACGTCATTCAACGGTTGCAAAGTAAACGATATTTGTCTGTGATTTTAAGTAGATGTGGAAATCATGTGGTTTTGTTCAAAAATGTATAAGGGAGGTCAAAGTGGAGCATTTTGAAAAAAAAAAGTACAGAGTAAGAGAAAAGACAGACAAAATAACCCAAACAAATAAACAGGTTTGGAGATGTTTACCGATAAACCAAAAGATGCGATGCTTTAAATTCATTTGGACGTACATACGCTAGATGCAATCGTCGCTGAATAGGGTACACTTGCCAGCCTGACATTTGAACTCGTATGATTGAAGCACAAGCACTACAGTGTTAACAATTATGTAACTTATATTAAAGGAGACACAAAATTATTGTTGGTTATTCTGGCGACATCAATGAAAACAACCCATATTTTTTTCAAAGAAGGACAACAGGATTGTTGTGTGAACGGTAGTTATACAGTTATTAAGACGATTGTTGTGACGACAGACAATGTGGCTAAGAAGATAAACTAGGGATTAACTTAACTCATTCACCCCTGAAATTTCATAATGAACTATTCCAACCTTTGAATTGGAAGAGTTCAAATATGTCTTCAGGGTGAATGAATTAAACGAGTATACAAGGCATTGTCAGATTTTGTGTTTTTACAGCTCCCAATTCTAAGTCCCTTGAAGGCAAACGTAAACCAGAAACATTGATCTAATTTATCCTCGGGATAGCGTGTACGATACATCTTTTTGATACATTACCAAATGGATGCGCTGAATAGGAATTAAGTAAATTAGTAAAAATGTGCAACGCAAAGCTATCAGCTGAGCAATGGAGGAAGTATTTGTTAGATTTTGCAGTCCAGCTTTTACAGGATACCTGTAGTATTTTTATTTGAGTAATTATTTGCGTAGCCTGAAGGTTGATGGATAGGGAGTGTCTGGCTGGTAAACTGGGTCACTGGGTCGGTCGGCACACCAGGTGCCCCCTGTAGCCAATGTGTTACTACAATGTCACGAGTAAATTACTTGAGATCGAAAATGTAAAATCACTTTACGTGAAACGCATAACTTAATTAAAAAATTTAATCATGCAAATGACTAATACCTCGTTTGACTTTTAAGTTTGCATAATATGCTTTTAAAACTGATCGATGTGTAATTTTAGAGGTTTATTTGATGAACTGATACAGTTTTCATATCTGTCACATGTATGTACAATTATTAAAAATTTGCAACACAAGTAATTAAAAGTGGCGGCCGATTTTGATGCAGTCATGTCACCCCGACACGAAGACTAGAGTTTCAGTGCATGTTTTATAATTAAATTAAACATGAATCATCGGAATGCAATCTCTGTGCGAATAATTTAGTTCGTCTATATCTCCAATTATGACAGAAGTATTTCAACGACCGCGGTGGAATTCGATAGCACTAAACAACAAAACTGAAGACTTGATTCCAAGCCTATCATTTACTTAATGACGGATAGTCAAAGGATGCGTAATACTAAAAAAATGTATAATATAACATGAATTTTACACGGAGACAAATGGAACTTGTACGGGGACACATGCATCTAATCTTATGATACATGTTTCTACTACGGTGATACACGTAACTTATACGGTATTACGTGTAACTTATACGGTGATACACGTAACTTATACGGTGATACGTGTAACTTATACGGTGATACATGTAACTTATACGGTGATACGTGTAACTTACACGGTGATACATGTAACTTATACGGTAATACACGTACCTTATACGGTAATACACGTACCTTATACGGTGATACATGTAACTTATACGGTAAAACACGTACCTTATACGATGATACATGTAACGTATACGGTGATACATGTAACGTATACGGTGATACACGTAACGTATACGGTGATACACGTAACTTATACGGTGATACACGTACCTTATACGGTGATACATGTAACTTATACGGTGATACACGTACCTTATACGGTGATACACGTAACTTATACGGTGATACATTTAACTTATACGGTGATACATGTAACTTATACGGTGATACACGTAACTTATACGGTGATACATGTAACTTATACGGTGATACATGTAACTTATACGGTGATACTTGTTACATTTACGGCGATACGTGTATTCTATACATATGTATTGGAGCCAGCAGCTCCATACATACATATTTACATTTGCATGGCATTGTCATTATATATCCTCTTTGAAAGCTGTGTCGTTGATGGGACTTTGATTACCATGCAGCACGAGACACAATTCTTAGCGTATTAATACAATACTGACCGGAATTACAATATCCAATGTAAATAAACATGAGTCATTGACGGCTGCTGAAATATTGCTTGGCATTGTAAGACTTGACAATGTCATTGTAAATTTATGTGCAAAAGAAAAAAGTAAATAAAAATACTTTTATTACAACAGTAACAAGACGAATGTCTGCAATATCGTACAAAATGCACATCGGTTGAAATCACCAATCCCGGCAATGGAAACAATTTTAACGCTCATGCAATTTATCAGAAATATCGTCTGTTACACTGCACTGATCAGCAGGGGTTCGTTACAAATGTCTGAAATACACATATTCTATAGACCTACTGACACATATGTTACAGACCTACTACTGATATGAGTCACAGCACACATAAACATTTCAGACATTTGTAACGAACCCCTGTGCTCCGTCGCAAGATCACTCATTTCAAACGATATCAGTTTCACGCGTCTCTCAGCCACGGTTTCCCCAGTTCCTGATCACGACATGTCAAATAACGAGGCTATTATAGAATCTGTAGTCAGATTCCCATACAATCAACAACAAAAATCACGTCTGGATTCTTCACAGAATGAGCAAAGAGAAACTTTCGAATTAACTTCCAAAAATAACTCCCTCGTGGAGGTCAAGGTCGGATTCACGGTGTTCACTGTATTTATCCATGCGCGAAATTTGTTCCGGGGAAAATCGGAACAATTCAAAATCTAACTTTCAGCTCAGATTTCTATTGATAAACTTAAATCACCCTATAGACATATCATACGCAATTGTATTGATACTGAATTGTGGAATAAAATTGAAGTGTTTGTTAAAATTTCAAAGTACTACTTTGTTTGCCAATCAGCACGCGACAATACGCTGTTCAAATTATTGAACGAAATTGTGTGGACTGTCGATAAGTCAAGTATTTTAATTTTAAATATAAATTATAAGTTAAATTAGAACATAAGAGGAAGAGAAAACGTAAATATAAGTATTGAACTAGAGCGCATAATGTTGTTTGCTTGCAAAGCTGTATCATAAATACCATACAAAAACAGTTCAATGCTTAATTAACACTTGTTTGACACGAAATTTTACGGAAAGTTGTACTATTTTGAACTCATTAACAAACACAGACATTCACCTGGAACATGTATGCACGCATCTTTCTTCTTGCAGTCTCGTGTGTCTAATTAACTATCGTGTCACCGTAATTATCAGTTCCTATCACGTCTGCTTTGATTAGCCTATGGAGGTTCCAGGGCACTGTACTGCAAGCTAGTTACCGTGTGTTGTGATGTTACATTTTTATATAAATATTGTCACACCGGGTGAAAAGTTCAGGTCAAATCTTCGCGCATGCTCAAATGAGAGCGAATCCATTTCTGCATTCTCGACACTCAAGCGGTAACCCGCTCAGTTTCGCTTTTTGCACCTATAGAATATGTTATAGTAAAATCGAAGGCACACGACTAGTTATTTGATTGGTCTCCGGTTAAACAACAGGACCGATCGCTAGGCTGATACCTAGATACATGTTCTTTGAAAATTACAGAGGAGCGACATCCGACTTCAAAACCAGTCAATCTTACCGTTAGGCGACCGCGAGAGTCTTTTGGTGTACATCAAAGAATTTAATTAATCTTCCTGTCTCATCCACAAGGGACTCATGTTGAGCCTTCGATTTTGCTTTGACACATTCCAGAGGCGCGGAGAGCGAAAGTGAGCGTAACATCTGACGGTAGTGCAGGCAAATTCGTCACATTAGTGAGGGTTTCGGTTAATTATTCGTCCAGAAACGCATGTATCAAAATGCCAGCGAGCACCAGTACAGAAGAAGATTTGAATGAAATAACGCCTGAATGACGTCACGCAGCAACATTTGTGACGTCATCAGGCTTTCGGTGGTTTTGCTCATAGGTGCAGGCAGTTTCGCCACCTTCAAACACTTAACTTATTAACAAGTTATCTAAGTGTTTAAATGTAAAATTTTGTATGTTTATGTTACACAAGCTGTACTGATACGAATAGCTCCAAATGTGTGTGTGTAATAATGATTAACATTGAAATACATGGCTTTTCCTAGTTGTGATAGTTAATTTTCGGTAACTTGGAGAAACTGATGAATGTTATTTGGCTGGTATCGGCTGAGATGATGTCAATTTACATGATACGCAATAAAGGCTCAGTCCTGAACAAATATAAACTTCCAAATCGCTGCCCAATATTCTATTTTTCATCTGGTCACTCCAGATAAGAGGATCCGGGCTTTCAACTATGCCCCCCCCCCCCCCCCCCCCCCCCCCNCTTCTTATACCTCTTCTTGTCAAAATATTTGAAAGCTTTAACTGTGTTGAAGACTATGGTGACGTTATTTACGCCACATCTTATATATTATGACGTCATATGGCATTTTCGTCACAGGGTGGCGAATTTAGGTACATGGCGAATTTGCCTGCACTATCGTTGGGGTATGGAGGATGTCATTCCTTTGGTAAACAAGTGCCAAGTGAGACATTAGATAAACCTTGTGCTTTTAAGGCGTAACGTACCGTTGTTGTTTACATTAGCTATTTTCTTTAAAACATTACTTATCATTAACCCGTATTAACGTTAAATTGACTTCTAGAAAACGTAAACCGAACACAATGACGTAACCGAACGACGTCATGGACGGAATAATGACGTACAGTGTTACCATGGCGTAAAATGGCGATGAATGTTCAGAATCCATTCATTCTTGTTTTAAATCGTTGAATTGATCAGTGGATAACAACCGAATAAGTTCCAAGAAAAAGGAGAATAACAACATTTTAGGTAATTACAGTGTGAAATACAGGACCTTGTGCATGGCCTGAAAACTGGCCGTATGTAATACAACACACGTTTCATAACACCTAGCGGAACACTAACTTACCCGAAGTTGTCGTTCAATACACTCACTTACATCTTGGTAAGTTTTATATTTTAGAATATACATTTTATATATATTGGTAAGTTTAGCATTTTGGAAAAAATCAAAATCATCAGTCTTAGTGTATATCAGTGAATGTAAGGAACGACAACTCTGGGTAGAGGTAGATCGGTGACAACACAGGTGACAACACAGTTTATTTACTGTCGATACATAAATTAGTCACCATTAGGAACAGATGTGTTTAAACAAAAGATCTATCAACAGCTTTCTCTCAGATTATAAAAAGCAATCGCCATAAAAATGTATGTCCGAGTTCATGGACAGTTCCTCCCAGGATAGTACTTATATATGTATAATACCAGGTGGTGACGCACACCTGGTCCTGATTAAGGACAGCAACATATGTATACCACGGAAGATAAATAATCTATACAGCAATTGTAGTTTATTGAAGTTCCATGTACAAACAATAAACCCTACGGCTGGTAATAAAGGAGTATAAAGGCCAACATTCTCATAATGCTTTGATGAGCAACGGCGAAACGTGCTGATTATAAACGTCAATTTACGACCGTTCTCTTATCAAAGCAAACTTCATAATAAATAACGGCGACGGAAACGAAGTCACGCGTAAGACAGGAGAAAACAAGAGGCCAAGAGGGCCTGTATCACTCACCTGGATATCGAAGCAATTATGGCAAAATATTCCCCAAATGAGATCCAAGGGAATAGGCCAGACCCCAAGGCCAATCCTTGTAGCAATCTGTATTAGATTTTTCATGTCCAGCTATTTCATGTATGGTTATGGGGTAGGGATCTCAACTGTTTCCATGCTGTGAATCAGAAACTATGTCTCTAGGGTTGTGGCCAGACCCCAGGATCTATTCTAATATCATGACTGCATTCGTCTCTTTATGCCCAGCATTTGTATATGTAGTTTTAGGGTGGGGATCATAACCATTTAAAAGTTATGATCCAGGGGTTAAGTCTGAAAGGGTGGGGCAGATACTGGGGTCAATTTTAATATCATGACTGCATTCGTCTCTTTATGCCCAGCATTTGTATATATAGTTTTGGGGTGGGGATCGTAACCATTTAAAAGTTATGACCCAGGGGTTAAGTCTGCAAGGATGGGGCAGACCCCAAGGCCATCCTTGAAGGGTATGTGCTTTTATTCAGCAATTATATATATGGTTATGGGGTGAGGATCTCACAGATATAAATCAGAAACTAAGTCCCTAGGGGTGGAGAAAGATCACAGGGCCTATTTTTACATCATGCTTGTGTTTATCTCTTGATGCCCATAAATTTCATAAATTGAAAAGAGAGCTAGTTGATGATTATAATTAAATGGTACATTACTATCTGCTACTTGAGGAGTAAAGAAGAAGATTTTTAAAGATGACTCATTTTTTTTTTACCTATTTGGCCCCGCCCCTCAGGCCCCTGAGGGTATAGGCCAATAAATTTGATAAATTCAGATCCACATGTCCTAGTGATGTTCCATGTCAAGTTTGGTCAAAATTGGCCCAGTAGTTTTGAAGAAGAAGATTAATCTGTAAAAAGTTCATGGACGACAGACGACGGACGCCGGACGCTTCGGTATGCCATAAGCTCACTTGGCCCTTCGGGAAAGGTGAGCTAAAAATGCATTCCATTTCATGATTTAAAAAAAATCATTTATAATTCGTCTTCAATAAGAACTAATGACAAAACACCTTACTTTAAACATATTTTATTGCCAATTATATTCAACAAGGGATTGGGCACACGTTACTACAACTTATCACAGCCTTCTACCGTCATACATTTACAATTACATGACAACAATGATAATAGGCATAAACATGAAGTAGATATATATGACATTCACACAAACACAAATACACAGCATAAAAAACATCGTTCAAAATCTACTGCCTACAGAGTAAAGCGCATACAAGTGTCAAAAAATAGAGGCAAAATAAACAACAGGGTCAACACATAATGACAAAGTATAATACACACCTAAGCGACGACAAGGACCGAGAAATCATCACGTCCAAAACGACAAGAACAGAAAAATTTGGCATCATAAACCTCGACTTAACGGAGGTGAAGCAAAGAGCTCTGGAAAGAATAAATATTTCCAGCATCACATGATGCTTATGTAACGATGTCTCCCGCCACCTCCTGGATCCTACATCTAAGACATAATAAACAAGTCTTTACATAGGTATTCATTAGAGTAACGGTCGGCTGTTGAAAGAAGTCTTCAGCTGAATTCAGTTTTAGCCATTGCCTACCTGTATGATACGCCTATCAGTTAAGTGGCCCCACATCCTCAATACTCCAGGAGTGACGCTCGCTTTCGCTCCCTCAACCCCTGAATATGTCATCGAAAAATCGAAGGCTCAATGTGTACCACCTTATGGATGAGACAGTAAGTCAAACGAATATCGCGGTCGCCTAACGGTAAATCTGACTGGCTTTGAAGTCGGGTGTCGCTCCTTTAGGTATCAGCCTAGCGATTGGTCACTCTTTTAACAATAGCTAGTCGCATGTCTTCAATTTGCTATGGCATATTGCAGGGGTGAAGGGAGTGCGAAACCACTGGATATCGAGGATGGGTGGTACTCCTGATTATCGGGAACTTTCTGTCCCTGATTATAACTGTTTATCGATAACACAATCTCAATCGGCATTCATAATTGGTGAAAGATCGTTTTTGTGTTAAAATATACACTGTAAACGTACACATCTTAGCGGTACTCTAATTTTAGCGCCTTTAGCGCATTAAACATTGCACAATTTATGACTGTGCTAATTCGAATATCTGTATACAGTTTAATTAGTGAATATATTTCGAGTGCGACAAATTATCATAGCGCAAATCTGTTAAAATTCGATAATACGCTAAAATTTGTGTCCGCTAGCATTCAATTGGCTGTGGCAGTGTCGGCCCCCGATAGTGTCAAAATATAGGACACTTAATCGTCTTATATGTATGAGGATGGTGAAGATACAAATCAATACATAAAATATATTCATAACTTAGTAATACGTGTATTCCTGTATTATAATAAGTTAGAACAATGTGAGGTGTCAATTTAGTCATATCTTTTAAAACAAATATCATTAACAATGATTTGGACTCATTTAACAGGGCGGGAACACCCGTACCATGTATATTTAACAGGGCGGGAACACCCGGACCATGTATATCTAACAGGGCGGGAACTTTCACTGCACGCACGCTTCTTTCTGCAGTCTCGTGTGTCTTATTAACGGTCGTGTCGCCGTAATTATCAGTTCGTATGATGTCAGTATTGATCAGCTTATGAAGGTTCCCGCACACTGTAGTGCATGTAAGGTACAGTATAGGTATACATGATACTTCTATATACTACCATATTTATGTGTATAGATATTGTCACGCAAGGTGAAAAGTTCAGAGACTGTATATCAAACCGTTCTCACACTCAGAGTACAATCAAAAACGGGAGTGTCAACAAAACGGTACTTCGAACTCAGTGCCAGTTAAAGTTAGCAAGGGCAAAATATGAACATAGCAAAAATTTGTATAGAGAGATCCTTTAAAAAGTTCAAGAAAATGACCAGGTGTTCCGGAGGGATAAGCGTCTTCTGTTTTATCGACCACAACCTCTATGTAGATCAAATGTAAATTTTAGGCTCAAGCAAAATCCCTTGTTTCGGTAGTTAATAATTCAGATTTCATATTTTTTGCAATATTATTATTTGTCATCATTGCACAAGTGTGTTAACTTAACACTCTGTGAACTTTACACAGACCTTCAATACTAATTCAGTAGGTAAGTGTCTTGGGTTTAAAGATTTTATGGAGGAAACTTTGCAAGTTTTTTTTTCCGTGTAAAGAATCAGCCATAACTTTTACCTGAACCATCTGGAAATATTTGGTGGAACAATCAAACCAGCGGAACGTTTCTATTCGTATAATTCTTGGGTGGCCCTTTATCTGTAGGCGTGGTCTTTCCTTCCATAAACTTCAATAGGTAGTCTGATGAATCAATTTCGAGACTTTATATCGTAGTATATATGTCTTTGAACCTTCACGTACCGTATTTTTAACCTTTCACGTATACAAAATGCTCAGTCCTGAACCAGACTGGCTTCATTTATCTGTATCGGGTTATCTCCCCTTCAGGAAGAAAACGTCTAATACCTAATAGACACTGTAGCCAGTATATCAAAACCGAGTTTATCAAAACAGGCTACCAGAGACCAAAATTGCCAAAGCAGCATATTAAAGGCGTTTCCTGCCGATGCTCAACCGACTTGAAAATCACCTCAATGCCTTGTCCGAGATTAAAATTATGGCGTCATTCTCATAAAATGTTAACTGATTTGTCACTGAGAATACGGTGTCATTTGCTTACGTCCTAAAACGATCCGAGAATAACGAGAGATATTCTTGTCGGGGCAGTGTTTATTTTCAAAAAAAATATTAAGTGTATAATTATAAGGTGCAGTGTCATTCGTTTTTGGCGAACCGCATCCATTACATTTTAAAGGTTCTATTTCCTGTGAATATTACGTTGATATTTTGTGATGTATACATATAGTGTTATCTTTACATTGACACATATATTTCTTCAACTGTATTCTTGTCAAATCGTTATGGTCAAATAATTATATCGTCAAAACTGCTATTGTGAAATATTTTATTTGCAAGAGTTCGCCACATAGATGTCTGGTAGACAGCTGATACACAGTTATAGCTGGTCTCAAACAACGATACTGAACGAGCAGAATACGTCACTGGGTACAAATAAACGTATGCTCGGGTGATTTTTATTTGTACTCGTGGTATGCATGAGCAAGCATACACATCAGGTACAAACATTACTAGGACAGATGGGACATTGCTGGATGAATTTCCCGCCAGGGAGGGAATGTTGGTACATTTTTGTAGCTACTATATAATGAAAGCTGATTGATGTCTTTATCACCTGCCCATTGATGTTTAGCCGGTGTTTAGTCACATGTGGGTATACGTGAGCTTGGCGAAAAGACATTTATCAATTAATCAGGAATAATTATAGCTAATTTTTGCCTTTCCCTTCGTTTCTTTTGTCAGTTTTTGCCTATGCTATAATGCACTCATCCCCATTTTGTCACAGAAGGCTTGACGAAAAGGGCTTGGCCTGCCATCTTCGACTGCATGATGGTATGTCGAGACTACAGTATGCCCGGCATGCATACGCACTCTATTAAAATAAATATAATATACTTTGGAGGCATCGAATAGGAAAAAATGGATATGCTGAGACATTGTTATATTTTTAATTCTTATTTCGTGATAAGAACGGTTTAGTTCTGTTATTGATTTGTTTGATGATTACTTCAACTACAGGTTCTGTGAAAGAAAAGACCAGGGCCCGTATTCAAGAAACTGTTCACATGCTCAAGCATGGGTTTTGTGCTCAAGCCCAATATCTTGTTTAAGTTATAAATTAATAAAACAATCATATTTTTCAATGATTTCCAAACATTTGAAGAGACTTGAAGCCAAATACTGTGTTCAATGTATATAATTTACGTTTGATTGATTGACATGATTTATGTGAGTTACAAGAAAGTTGGTTTGAGCACATGCTTGAGGGCGAACAATCATTAGAAGCGACTAATGGGGGTAACCTCCATATTGTGGAAATCAAAATTAATTTGCTGGTCCCATCGCAACACTTAAAAGCTATGTATCATTTTTCCTTACTCTTTCTTTTCGCCAATGTCTGCCTAGACACCAATCTTCATAGAACCTTAGCGGTTGCAAGAACAATAAAAAAAGAAAGCTATTTAAAGTCCCATTTTTAATATAATTCTCTGTTAATGCTTACTATTGGCTGATCAAGTGGGGATTCGTCCCCATACTTCATCTGGGGATTTGCCATAGGGCTTAGACCATCCTCTTTACCAATTCCTGTATCAGCGACCGACATTGTCCATGCCTATCTTCTAACGTCTCCTTGGTACCTCTGTTGTTTCCTTTTCATCATGTTTTCCTTGACAACCGTCGCCATAACCTCATGTTTTCCTTGACAACCGTCGCCATAACATCATGTTACAACGAAAAAAAAACGTCTAACATAATATTCCTTATGTAAGGACGTAATGTACAATAGGGTAGCGTTCAATCGAGAGAGCCGTGGAAATAGCATACTGGTAATTATTGATCCAATGACATTATTTTTACATGTTTGTCGCCTCAATAGTGCATTGTAAAACATCAAGACAATGATGCCCCAACCTCCTTTACAAGGGGACATGTATACGAGGCAAATGATTGAGACATGGTAAAGTCAACAAGCAGATACGATTCCGAGTGTTTACATTCAGCTGTGTTTATTGTTCTCGGTGTGGGGTCCTACATCCCATATAATGTTGTCATTGGTTACTGGCCGTTCCCTAACATTAAATACCATAGAGTGCATGCATATGTTTACACGTTTGTGAATCATGTGTCTCTATTTTACGCTTTTGTATTTTGTTCTGAACAGAACAGTTCGTCCACTGATATTTATAAAGATTATAGACTGGTCCCATCTCTAGAAAAGTAATTTATTAAAAAAGAATGACTCTAATGATTTTGATAACTTGATGTCTGATTCTAAGTTTAAAATTAGGGATAGAAAGACAATCTAGTGGAAAATTCCTCGTTTATCCGTATAGGCTGGTAGCGAGTCTATGATATATGATGCTCTTGCCGATAGTATTCTGGGTTTTTTGTGGGTTTTTTTGCGATTTAGCTTTAATTTATGCTGATAATCGTGAAGTTAAGTTAAAGAAAGTACATGTATATATATTAGTGGGCCTGAATGAGTGTTCGTGAACTTTTTAGACTTTACTTATTTCACCTTTAATAATAATAGGGTTGTATGCTCGAAAGCATGTTGATTACTTCTGTGATAAAGCTATTAAAAGTGACTGAAATGACCATTTGACCTAAACATGTCGAAAGCACAGGTAAAACCTCGTCTAGAGATTATATATAGAATGATACAACTTGTTTTTGGACGATTGTTTCCATATATGAAGCCCCTTGCGATCACGCTGACCTTCCTTTTGGTTACTTGCAGACATAAAGGTAAATCACATGACAGACACACAGGTAAAAAGTCACATGAGGGAAACACAGGTAAATGTCAGGATGTCGCTCACATCTTCAAGGAAATAGCTGTCGCATCGGGATGTGTCATTCACGGTTTCAAGGCTGTAAATTTAGGAACCTGTGAACAATGTTTCACCTATAAATATATACATATAACCAGCCAACAACAACAGCAAAACATATACATATGTACAACCAGTCAACAACAACAGCAACAGATACAGGTGTACAACCAGCCAACAGCAACAGCAAAACATAAACATATGTACAACCAGCCAACAACCACAGCAAAACATATTCATATTTACAACCAGCCAACAATAACAGCAAAACATACACGTGTACAACCAGCTAACCATACACATATGTACAACCAGCCAACAACAAAAGCAAAACATATATATATGTACAACCAGCCAACAACAACAGCAAAACATATACATATGTACAACCAGCGAACAACAACAGCAAAACATACACATATTTACAACCAGCCAATAACAACAGCAAAATATATACATGAACAACCAGCCAACAACAACAGCAAAACATACACGTGTACAACCAGCTAACCATACACATATGTACAACCAGCCAACAACAAAAGCAAAACAGATATATATGTACACCCAGCCAACAACAACAGCAAAACATACACATGTACAACCAGCCAGCAACAACAGCAAAACATACACGTGTACAACCAGCCAACAACAACAACAGCAGAACATATACCTGTACGTCCAGCCAACAACAACAACAACTAAACATATACATGTACAACCACCAGCGAACAACAACAGCAAAACATATACATATTTACAACCAGCCAATAACAACAGCAAAATATATACATGTACACCCAGCCAACAACAACAGCAAAACATATTCATATGAACGACCAGCCAACAACAACAACAAAACATGCACGTGTAAAACCAGCCAACAACAACAGCAAAACATATACTTATGTACAACCAGCCAACAACAACAGCAAAACATCCACATATACAGCAAAAACATACACATATGTACAACCAGCCAACAACAAAAGCAAAACAGATATATATGTACACCCAGCCAACAACAACAGCAAAACATACACATATGTACGACCAGCCAACAACAACAGCAAAACATACACATGAACAACCAGCCAACAATAACAGCAAAATATATACATGTACAACCAGCCAACAACAACAACAGCAAAACATATACATATGTACGACCAGCCAACAACAACAGCAAAACATACACGTGTACAACCAGCTAACCATACACATATGTACAACCAGCCAACAACAAGAGAAAAACATACACGTGTACAACCAGACAACAACAACAGCAAAACATACACATGTACAACCAGCCAACAACAACAGCAAAACATATACATATGTACAACCAGCGAACAACAACAGCAAAACATATACATATTTACAACCAGCCAATAACAACAGCAAAATATATACATGTACAACCAGCCAACAACAACAGTAAAATATATACATGTACAACCAGCCAACAACAACAGAAAAATATATACATGTACAACCAGCCAACAACAACAAACATATACATATTTACAACCAGCCAATAACAACAGCAAAATATATACATGAACAACCAGCCAACAACAACAGCAAAACATACACGTGTCCAACCAGCCAACAACAACAGCAAAACATATACATGACATATACATATTTACAACCAGCCAATAACAACAGCAAAATATATACATGTACAACCAGCAAACACCAACAGAAAAAACATATATATGTACAACCAGCCAACAACAACAGCAAAGCATACACGTGTACAACCAGCCAACAACAACAGCAAAAAAATACACATATGTACAACCAGCCAACAACAAAAGCAAAACATACAACATGTACAACCAGCCAACAACAACAGCAAAACATACACATATGCACGACCACACAACAACAACAACAAAACATACACGTGTACAACCAACCAACAACAACAACAGCAAAATAACAACAACAGCAAAATATATACATGTACAACCAGACAACAACAACAGCAAAATATATACATGTACAACCAGACAACAACAACAGCAAAATATATACATGTACAACCAGCAAACACCAACAGAAAAAACATATATATGTACAACCAGCCAACAACAACAGCAAAACCATACACATATGTACAACCAGCCAACAACAACAGCAAAATATATACATGCACAACCAGCCAACAACAACAGCAAAACATATACCTGTGTCCGACCAGCCAACAACAACAGCAAAACATACACGCGTACAACCAGCCAACAACAACAGCAAAAACATAACCATATGTACAACCAGCCAACAACAAAAGCAAAACATACAACATGTACAACCAGCCAACAACAACAGCAAAACATAAACATATGTACAACCAGTCATCAACAACAGCAAAACATACACGTGTACAACCAGACAACAACAACAGCAAAACATACGTATGTACGACCAGCCAACAACAACAACATAAACATATGTACAACCAGTCATCAACAACAGCAAAGCATACACGTGTACAACCAGCCAACAACAACAGCAACACATACACATGTACAACCAGATCCAGCCAACAACAACAGAAAAAACATATATATGTACAACCAGCCAACAACAACAGCAAAGCATACACGTGTACAACAAGCCAACAACAACAGCAAAACATATACGTGTGTACGACCAGCCAACAACAACAGCAAAACATACGCGTGTACAACCAGCCAACAACAACAGCAAAAACATAACCATATGTACAACCAGCCAACAACAAAAGCAAAACATACAACATGTACAACCAGCCAACAACAACAGCAAAACATATTCATATGTACAACCAGCCAACAACAACAGCAAAACATACAGGTGTACAACCAGCCAACAACAACAACAGCAGAACATATACCTGTACGTCCAGCCAACAACAACAACAACTAAACATATACATGTACAACCAGCCAACAACAACAGCAAAATATATACACGTACAACCAGCCAACAACAACAGCAAAATATATACACGTACAACCAGCCAACAACAACAGCAAAATATATACACGTACAACCAGCCAACAACAACAGCAAAATATATACACGTACAACCAGCCAACAACAACAGCAAAATATATACATGAACAACCAGCCAACAACAACAGCAAAACATACACATGAACAACCAGCAAACAATAACAGCAAAATATATACCTGTACAACCAGCCAACAACAACAGCAAAATATATACATGTACAACCAGCCAACAACAACAGCAAAACATACACGTGTACAACAAGCCAACAACAACAGCAAAACATATACCTGTGTACGACCAGCCAACAACAACAGCAAAACATACACGTGTACAACCAGCCAACAATAACAGCAAAATATATACACGTACAACCAGCCAACAACAACAGCAAAACATACACATGTACAACCAGACAACAACAACAGCAAAACATACGTATGTACGACCAGCCAACAACAACAGCAAAACATACATATACAACTAACCAACAACAATAGCTAAACATACACGTGTACAACCAGCCAACAACAACAGCAAAACATACACATGTACAACCAGCCAACAACAACAGCAAAACATACACGTGTACAACCAGCCAACAACAACATCAGCAAAACATACGTATGTACGACCAGCCAACAACAACAGCAAAACATACACATGTACAACCAGACAAGAACAACAGCTAAACATACACATGTACAACCTGCCAACAACAACAGCAAAAACATACACATACGTACAACCAGCCAACAACATCAGCAAAACAAACGTATGTACGACCAGCCAACAAAAACAGCAAAACAAAAACATATGTACAACCAGTAAAAAAAAACAGCAAAACATACACGTGAACAACCAGCCAACAACAACAAAAAAAACATATATATGTACAACCAGCCAACAACGACAGCAAAACATACACATATACAGCAAAAACATACACATACGTACAACCAGCCAACAACAACAGCAAAACATACACGTGTACAACCGGCCAACAACAACAGAAAAAACATACACGTGTACAACCAGACACCCACAAATATAACATTGTTAAAAATAGCAACCAGTCAATAATTGAAATAGCAAACAAAAAACAAACAAAAACCAGGCGAATATAAAGATATCAGTATTACAATTACAACCAGAAGTTTACAAGATTAGCACTTACATAAATACAACCTGGTGAAAACAATCATGGCAATATTATAATCATAAATATAGATATACCAGCTTGCGATTACAACTAAAGCGTTGATATAAACCAGACGGCCAAACAAATACCAGTTATTTAAGAACAACCAGACGATCATAATGATCACATCAATGCTTTTACCCCAAACCCTTTTTTTCAGAATGAGTACATTTAGTGCCTCTAGTCCAAACTGGATCATTTACCATATGGTTTGATAATCATACTGAATGTATCCCTAATTATGCTATATCTTTACATAGATACATGGAAGAACGCACAAACAGAGAGTATTCTTTATATGATAACTAAACTAGACTTTCTTATATAACAAGTATAAACGTGTGTGCTATTTTTGCTTTACTCTTTATTAAGATTTAATACGCTGCCAGGAGGAAACTGCTACATCAGCTGATGCGTTCTTATATCACTGGTCCCGTTACCCCCTGACCTACATTCCGACCCACACGCTCATTGGCACATTTCTATATATCAAGTCGACATTGCCACTAACATTTGTTACACTTATAAATATACAAAACTGCATATACCGTATATTCTGCAAGAATGCGTATTTTAGAGTACACAAATATTAACGTATTTCTTAAATGTTTATCCGATTGGCATAATGATGAATAGGCGCACTCATAGAAAATTTACAAAATATGGAGTTCAATTAGGTCAATCAAAAATTAACTCATTGTATAAAGCGCAAACAAAAGTTAAGTTAGGAATACTGCTAAACCTGTACGTTTACAGAGTATAACCGGTCAATGTTTTCCCTTTTCACTGACTATATCTGATATAGACGAAAATAATGAACTCATGTACTTTTTGTCACATTTCATGGAAATATGTAAATAACAAGATTAGAAAAAATATTCAAATCATATCGGTCGAGTGTGGTAGTCTGGATACTTTGAGAATGATTATGAAAAAAAATAAGTTCTACTTGTATATCTATTGGGCATACAAGGTTATTTTCATACGCTCTTACTGGCTTGATCTTTTAAATTTCTATATTGAAGTTTAAATTCAGAGGAAAATATTCAATACAATTTCGATAAAATGTTGCTCTTTGTTTCTGATGATATCGCGAATGAAATAGTAATGGAACCAATATGTTTGTTGTATTTCCGTGTTTACATTGAGAAGGAATACTTATATTGGTGTAATACCCTATAACGATGTCTAAGTCTGGCCAGCACGAGTTGAGAAAATAAAAACCCGTATCTAAACCTATTTCCTTACCCTATGGTCGTCTTTTGTGTCTTTTCAGCAACATATTCAGAGGTTCTCAATATTTATGTATAGTAATAATTCTACCAATTTATTTTAAAGCGAAACATTAGATATCACCGGTGAAATTACGGTGCTAAAAGCAGACAAATTTTCATTGGAGAATGTTTAGCACCCATCGGTTACTACAGCAACGGTAATAACTACGGCATGTGATTTATTGACAATGTTACAGCCATAAGGCGTGGGCGGAAAACTGACAGCTCACTATCACAATAAGCATCACATAACATGCTTGCCTATTCTTTTAACCTTCTTGGCATCAGTCTTCCTGTGAAGTCCTGTAAATAAGTCCCTTCTGGAACATGATTCCGTTACTATTTATTGACTGTCAGAGGCGGATCCAGGATTTAAAAAACATGTGGGCCCTCATGATCACTTAAACCAGATTTTATAGAAGAAAGTGTAACTATCATTATGACCTTTTTGTGGAAATATTGCTCCCATACTCGATGGAACACTACTGTCTATAAAGCCCCCTGTAAAAGTGTTGTTAGGTAGTACAAAATGAAGGGAAATGAGAAACAGTTAATAAAGAGGCATTCTAGTAAATTCCGGTTGATATATTAAAGTGCGTTAATTATATATAGTTTTATAAAGCCTTAAAGGGGTTCAAATTTGTATCTAAACTTGAAATAAAATAATATGAAAATAGCGCGGATCTGTAACATATAAATGTTGTCTATTGCAGTATGATGTGTATATACCGTTATTAACAAAATATCTGTATAATGCATAATATTTTAGAGAATCGTATAAAATGGATGCTGTTTATTTTATCGATATGAAGTTTGTTTTTACAGTCTGTAGTGCACAACATGAGGACATGACCACACGTCCCGTAAAACAACACACGTGAAACACGGACTAATTTCTGCAGGCGTCAGCAAGAAGGGTGCCTGTACAGACTGAACGGGAAACGATCCAACATACGTAACATATTACAGCAGAATGTCTGCAGATGATGCAACAGACACAGCTATCTTGCTATTTTAGAAAAATAAAAATGTTTAAAAAATATCAATTAGAGAATGGTATAGTTATATTTACATTACGGGTGCCATGCACGTGTGCAGTGGGTCTTTGTGTTCTTTCACGTGCAACTGCCTGTCGGTGCTGTAAGACACTATAATATTCAATAATAGTTATTTAAGTCGTATGACACAAACACATCGATTAAGTATATAGATATTCTTTCCACAAGTAAGTATAAAATATATAAAACAAAAGTAATACTCAGTGACATAAAAACATACGAAGCAAGGGAGGAGGACTCATTAAAAAACATACGAAGCAAGGGAGGAGGACTCATTAAAAAACATAGAGGTCGATGCAAAAAAAAAAAAGTAAACGCTTTACTGCACAACATTTCTTCTTAAGAGTTGGTATGAAGGTCCATGCCTAAAGTGTTCTGAAATCTAAGTATAAAACAGCAAAATGGAAATTGCCTTAACACCCCTTATAAACATAGCGGGAAGAGAAAGTAAGAAACACGCGAAAAGAAAGGGAAGCAGATTTATTTTGGTTTCTTCAATGTCCCTATACCTACTTCAATTTCCCTATTCCTGCTTCAATGTCCCTATTCATACTTCAATGTCCCTATTCATACTTCAATGTCCCTGTACCTATTTCAATGTCCCTATACCTATTTCAATGTCCCAATACCTACTTCAATGTCCCTATTCCTACTTCAATGTCCCTATTCCTAATTAAATGTTCCTATTCCTTCTTCAATGTTCCTATTCCTACTTCAACGTTCCTATACCTACTTCAATG
Source organism: Mizuhopecten yessoensis (assembly GCF_002113885.1). Lineage (NCBI taxonomy): Eukaryota > Metazoa > Mollusca > Bivalvia > Pectinida > Pectinidae > Mizuhopecten > Mizuhopecten yessoensis. The sequence continues at coordinate 632,786 of NW_018408833.1, forward strand.
TCCCTATCCCTAATTCAATGTCCCTATTCCTACTTCATTGTCCCTATACCTACTTCAATGTCCCTATCCCTAATTCAATGTCCCTATTCCTACTTCAAAGTCCCTATTCCTAATTCAATGTCCCTATTCCTACTTCAATGTCCCTATACCTACTTCAATGTCCCTATACCTAATTAAATGTTCCTATTCCTACTTCAATGTTCCTATTCCTACTTCAATGTCCCTATACCTACTTCAATGTCCCTATTCCTAATTCAATGTTCCTATTCCTACTTCAATGTTCCTATACCTACTTCAATGTCCCTATTCCTAATTCAATGTCCCTATTCCCACTTCAATGTCCATATTCCTACTTCAATGTCCCTATTCCTACTTCAATGTCCATAATCCTACTTCAATGTCCCTATTCCTACTTCAATGTCGATATTCCTACTTCAATGTCCCTATACCTACTTCAATGTCCCTATTCCTACTTCAATGTCCATATTCCTACTTCAATGTCCCTATACCTAATTCAGTGTCCCTATTCCTAATTCAATGTTCCTATTCCTACCTCAATGTCCCTATTCCTACTTCAATGTCCCTATACCTACTTCAATGTCCCTATTCCTACTTCAATGTCCCTATTCCTACTTCAATGTCCATATTCCTACTTCAATGTCCCTATACCTACTTCAATGTCCCTATGCATACTTCAATGTCCCTGTACCTATTTCAATGTCCCTATACCTATTTCAATGTCCCAATACCTACTTCAATGTCCCTATTCTTACTTCAATGTCCCTATTCCTACTTCAATGTCCCTATTCCTACTTCAATGTCCCTAAACCTACTTCAATGTCCCTATTCCTACTTCAATGTTCCTATTCCTACTTCAATGTCCCTATTCCTAATTCAATGTTCCTATTCCTACTTCAATGTTCCTATACCTACTTCAATGTCCCTATTCCTAATTCAATGTCCCTATTCCTATTTCAATGTCCCTATTCCTACTTCAATTTCCCTATTCCTACTTCAATGTCCCTATTCTTACTTCAATGTCCCTATTCCTACTTCAATGTCCATATTCCTACTTCAATGTCCCTATTCCTACTTCAATGTCCCTAAACCTACTTCAATGTCCCTATTCCTACTTCAATGTCCCTATGCATACTTCAATGTCCCTATTCCTACTAAAATGTCCCTATACCTACTTCAATGTCCATATTCCTACTTCAATGTCCCTATTCAAGAGTGAGGTGTTGCCAACCTACTTCAATGTCCATAAACCTACTTCAATGTCCCTATTCCTATTTCAATGTCCCTATTCCTACTTCAATGTCCCTATTCCTAATTCAATGTCCCTATTCCTACTTCAATGTCCCTAAACCTATTTCAATGTCCCTATTCCTATTTCAATGTCCCTATTCCTACTTCAATGTCCCTATTCCTACTTCAATGTCCCTAAACCTACTTCAATGTCCCTATTCCTATTTCAATGTCCCTATTCCTACTTCAATGTCCCTATACCTAATTCAATGTCCCTATTCCTAATTCAATGTCCCTATTCCTACTTCAATGTCCCTTTTCCTACTTCAATGTCCCTATACATACTTCAAGACGCATCCTACGCTAACATGCAGTTGTAAATATCATGTTTACTTGTTCTGTACCCCGAACCTGAGGGGGTGGAGATGAGTGAAGAAGTAGGTCTGTCAAACAGCATTCGCCGGGATAGTATTACAAATAAAAGTGTTCATAACAAGTAGTAAACACGAAAATGACTTTGATTATATAGCATGGCTGTTTATCCTATGTAGACATATTTGCGTATGTTACCGCTGTAAGTAATTTAAATCGAGTTTCACTGTCATACAAACAAACAAACAAACAAACATAATTAAATATCATCACAGATACGTGAAGTGACTTCTTTATATATGTGCAGATTTTAGTTCTGTGTTCATCCTATCACGGGTTAAAATTGATTGCTAATTAAATGCCATAGTGTTTCTCTATTTGGAATGTTTGGATTCGTTTGGTATAATTTTGTTTAACGTCCTATTAATAGCTATGGTCATTTAAGGACGTGCCTCCATGTGTGTAGTGTAGGCGTGCTTGCGTGTATGTACATGTATGCAGGAGACAGGGTATGTTGGTGTGTTTGCCTCCTTGTGATAGCGCGGAAAAGATGCCGACTGTACAGTGCTATCTCACTGAAATGCCATGCCGAAGTCACCAAGCACATTATTCCGCCCTGTCACATTATACTGACAACGGATGAACCAGTTGTTGTCATTCCCCTTAATGCTGAAAGTTAAGCAGGGAATAACAACTACCAATTTTAAGGACTTTGGTATGTACCGGCCTGGGGGCAGAACCCATTGCCTTCCTTACCTGGGCGAACGCTCAACATTCAAGCCAAGAGTGAGGTGTTGCCAAGCAAGGCGCTAGAAAATAAAAGGTAGTTAGAAGTAGAAAGAATGGGCGCAGCAGATTTATTTTGGTCGCTTTTGTGCTCCTACGATACATGCAGGGGATAACAGCATGTGTATTCTTTTCCCGATCCCCCACCTGCAAGGTTGCTTTGTGTTTTTTTGTAATTTGATATTATTAAAATGTTGACGGTATGATGTTATCCTTTATATAATTATGCTATGACATGTTGGTTTTGGGTTTTAACGCTGTCGTATTTATTTTAATGATGATGATGAAAAAAACAATATGCGTTATAGAATTATAATCAAACTTTAGTCATTAGTCATACAGGAACGTAAACAAAATAGTAAACATCTGCTTCAACAAGTCGGTACAATATTACACTGTTTACGTGTACATTATTGGTTACGCAGTACGGAATGCATATCACATTCATGTTTGTATACATCAGAATCAATTACATTCGAATAAACATTTGAATATGTAAAATTATTCATTCAGGCTTTAGAACTCAAACGAGGCATCCCGTCCTCTATGTATGAGAGCGTTTAAACGCTAGAACGGCCAGTCTATTCCCGTACGTTATGTTTACAAGTTCCAAACCTACAGGTGTAGAAAGGTTACAGAATGCCCGGTGATTGTATCATATGAAGATGGCTGCCGACAAGCAAGGTTAAGAAGATTCCAGACATCTCAAACTCATTACACGGGCCTTTGTTGGGTTTGTTTGTGTTAAACGTCTTATAAACAGCTATGGTCATTTAAGGACGTGCTGAGTTTTGTTAGTGGAGGAAAACCGGGGTACCCGGAGAAAAACCACAGACCAGCGGCCAGTACCAGGGCCCTCTCCCGCATAGGCATAGAACCCATGACCTGCGACCCACCTTTGCTTGGTACTTGTATTGTAGTTACGTGTTTAATTTTGAGAGATATGACATTAAGGAAAATATTCCAAACAATGAATGTAGATATAACATCGAGTTTCCTTTTAAACGGATGTACAAAACCATTCTAGATTTTTATAGCATTTCATCAACGATGCGTTATTCATCTAAAAACAAATTTTGAATTTATACATATAATATACAGAATGTCATAAATGCATGCGAGTATTCGCGATAATTTTTTCTGACATTCGTCAAATCTTTAGTCGCCATCTTGCATTGATGAAGCATTGGTGTACTTGTATACAAAAATAGGTACGCACTACTGAAACTCAAATTAGGGGATCGAATTGCTATTCCGTCTTTGCATATTGCAGAGTTATCTTCTCTTGTGAGCAGGTATTGATTGTTACGTCATTAGTTTGTGAGAGTAACGTCATCAATTTTTGAGAAAACGACGAAATTTTTTCACACAAACCAATGACGTAACAATCAATACCTGCTCCCAAGAGAAGATAACTCTGCAATACGCAAAGACGGAATACATGATAAACAAGCTGTGAAGCTTTCCTTCGAGGCACAAAATAATGTCATGACGTCATACGTATTGTCTCAATTCATACTATACTGAAAATCAAGAGCATTTACGAATATAAATCACCGAAGCAGTAATGCGACGGATAAATCACTTGTGGAGTATATTTTATGTCCATAACAATAGGTAAGATTACTTATCGAAGGTCAAGGTTCAAATTCATATGTGCCGTAAATTGGGGGTTAATTGGTACGCAATTAATAAATGCAAGCTATATTTTAGGGTGTAGAGTCATATAGGACCACATTTTTCCTTAATGGCAGCCCATTATAGTTAATGTGGTAAATCTAGTGACCTAATCAGAACCGGAGATGAGGATGATTTAGAGTTGATTTCATGACTCATTTTATATACCGAACATATCCGGTGTCGGTATCATATAAACATATTAAAATGGAATCTTATATTTCTCCAAGACCTGAACTATGTGTGAGAGTCGTGAAATAGTTTCAGGGTGATCGAGCCGAGCTCGGCAGAGGAGGAGTGGGAGGGGGTAACCGGAGAGTGGTATATTTGCAGTGGAGAATGTCGGCCGTTTACATTCCTAGACTGTGTATCCTTCACTAGATATCCGCCCTACTGTCATACCATTGAAGTTTCCTGGGAGGATACTTACCAAGTGCTTAAAGGTGTCTTTATACTTGTGAGACATTTAGATATATATCACTACACGTTTACAGGTTTAGACTGTTAAGTGAACTAAATTTATCTAATGCGCTCAATCAAGATTCACTTTCCTCACGTACACAGCTTATGCCTAATCTGTTCTGTGCATGTGTTTAAAATTGCAAGCACTGTGATAATTCTGGAATTTCCAAATTGTTGGGGTTGATATATAAACAGTTGTTGATGCTAAAGTAAATAATGCCATGATAACACTAAATTTGAGATCATGACTTAACAATGATATGCTGAATATAGCAAACACACGATCTGACTTCTGTTACAGGAAAGAAAAGGACTCCCGAACCCTGTAGATGATTTGGTTTGGTTTTATTAGGTTTAACGTCATATTAACAGCTAAGGTCAGTTAAGGACGTGTCCCCAAGTGTGAAATGTATGCATGCTTGTGTGTATGCGAGCCGGAGACAGGGTAAGATGGTTTATCTGCTTTCTTGTGTCCTCAAATATCATGCAAAACCACCGAACACAGCATTCCGCCCGGTCACATTATACTTACAACGGGTAAACAAGTTGTCGTCATTATCCTAAATGCTGAACGTTAATCAGGGGAAATCGTCACCATTTTAAGGACTTTTTATGTCGTGGCCTCGGGACAGAATCCATTGCTTTTCTCTTTTGGGTTAACGTTCAATTAAGGTATTGCAAAGAAAGGAGTTACGAAACAAAAAGGCTCTTAGGGAGTGGAGACAAAATGATCCCAAATGTAACCATGGGTGAAGTAGATTTAGTTTGGGCATATTTGTGTTCCAAGAAGTCGGAACAAAACTAAATTCCCAATTCTGCGGTGGGTTCCAACTTTAGTTGCCTCCTATAGCATCTAGTTGGAAACAGTAGGCATACTCTTGAATTTTCACAATACCTGACATATATCGGTGGTGCTCTAGAATGACGTTCTAATCATTGAACATGATTAAGCTGAATGGCCAATGCCGATCACCAGCATAGTCCAGTTCTGTCGCACAGGAAGAATGTGATATAGAAAATAGGAGAGGCTGCATCTCTGTAACGGGTCCGATATCTATATATAAACTAGAGAAATACGTTTAAACAATAATAAAGGATACACCCTGCACGCATTCTAAAAGTAGACAGGATAATTATATTAAGTAAATGATATTTTGAATTTCTACAAAGCACTTCAAAGTCATTCTATTTCTATCTATAGAACTGGCTAGGCCTTGTGTTGATGATTTTCCAGATAAGACATCCCAAAAAAGCTTCAATATTGCTTGATAAATGGGATAGATTTTATTGCTACAACGTGTTCTAATGGCATACTATCGTATTTACAATGCCTTGCGAGAGGTTGGTATGAAAGGCAGTTACATGGGAAACGAGATAAACAAACACAGCCGCATTCACCGCGTTAAAGAAGTAACTGAACGCATTCGCAATTGACGCGTTTTAAAAGCGGTTCCATGCATTTGACGCATTAGAATAACATTTTAATATATTTTTCGCGTGAGAAAAGCACTTTAACGCGTTACTCGTTAAAGTGCCAGTTTAGCACGTTCGCTTTATGTGCAGTATTGTTGCAATTTAAGGCGTCGTCTCGTTGTTTTTTGTTTTTTTTTATAAAACCACTTTTTTTATAACTATAAGAGGTGTGGAAAATATACAATTATATACAGAATAATTGCCACTTCGATATCCATGCATTGTGGACGACTCCAATCTTGGGGAAATAAAACTCCCAATAATACTTCATCAACAAACTTAACTCTATCCAGGTTCTGAAAATCAATACTAGTATCACCTAATTCTTCCACAATACATTCTACCTTTTCAGATATAGCTTTGTGATTGGGTCCTCGCCCACACACAACATCGTCTTCGACGTCCCGAGAGATACTGTTGACGCGCGGAGGAGGTTTTGATTGTTAGTAGACACAAGGGTTTAGGTCCCGGATATTTTACTGCATAATATTGAGTTTCCTAATAATTGAAATGACTCTGACACGAAATGATAATCAATAACTATATTTTTTTTCTTGACGAAGAATTTACTAGGATCGATAGAAAACCATGTTTACGACGTAAATGAATACGTCGTTTTTTCAATACTACTAATGTATGTAGAACAATGTGTGTTTGTGTCTGCGCGGAATTAGACAGTATGTTCTGTGCCTAGTTTCTGTGTATGCAAAATGTAGCTCTTAATCCGTTCCCATTTCAAACTAAGTTGTAATTCCACCTGTTCGACCATGACAATGTGTAGTTGTTCCTTCTCAACCACGTGGTATAGATGTATAGGTGTTCCTTCCCGACAACTTGATACCGGGTAGGTGTTCCTACGCGACTACATGGTATAGACGTATAGGTGTTCCTTCCCGACAACTTGATACCGGGTAGGTGTTCCTACGCGACTACATGGCAGTTATTTGATAGTTTTTCCTTCCACACGTTGTTGGTGGTCTTGTCGACCAAACTGTAGTTGCTCTTTCACTACGTTGGAGATACCATACAGTGGTGTCCGTTTTCGATCACATCTCGCCCACGCTCTGCAGCAAACGAGCAGTAGCACGCGGGCAGAACATGTACAACAAGCGCCAAGGTACACAGTCCACACCGACTATAAAACATTACATCCCACTCACGCTTCACTGAAAACACAGATCTATTTGTAGCCTTGTAAGAGTTTTTGCTCAGTAAATCGGACATTGCTTTTTGTTGTTGTAGGGTGTCTCTTATTGTAAGTGTGATTTGGCGGGTGTTGCGGGTACGTAGTGGGGGTATTTCTCATTTTAAGGTTATGTGTGACTCTTTAGATGTCTTTTAATTTCAGTGTTTATGTGACTTCATGGAAGTCTTTTATTGTAAGTGCGTGTGAGATACTATATTGTAACTTTATGTGTGTGAATTTGTACATGTTTGAGTGTATTTTGGGTATCTCCTATTGTAAGTGTGTATTTTCGAGTGTGTGGGGGTCTTATATTGTTAGTGTATGGTGTGTGTGTATTTTGGAAAATTTCTCATTGCAAATATGTAAGTGAGAGCGACTAAGGTATTTCGTACTACAATTGTATTTGTGCAAATGTATTTTGTTGTTTTTTTCATTGTAAGTGTGTTTTTGTGACTGGTATCTCGTTATGTAAATCACTCTCCTGTTGTGTTGGTTTTGTGGATGTTGGTTTCCCAGACAGTCTTTTGTATGCTCCATTACTGGGTCAAGTCCAACACAATCAAAGAAGGTCAGACACGTGAATGCATCTTCTGTCGTGTCCACGCGGTAAACTAGTGATGTTGATGGCATTCGGAACATAATAGATTGCCATTATTAATATGCTCGATGTGCAGCCATTTATTTTATAACAAACGAATGAAAAATTAATAAAAGTGTCAATTCAGTTCAATGTTTCAAAAAATGTGTTACCTGCCGACATCGCCAGTTTCCTTGTGGTATTCAACTGAAGTTGAAATTAAAGATTCCAAAAATTCTGCTCGACATCCCGATATTTATCTACAGTTGTACTAGAAGGCATGATCACTTCTTTGTCACCTTATTTCAGAATTCTGATAATTATCTATATTATGATAATAATGATCACCAAACTACCAAACTACGACATTAAATGTTATCTGAATATTATATAAAAGTTCACCACACTACGAGCGCCGTATTATTTTACTACAGTATGACAATTATGTTCACCATACTACTGACTCTGTCATTAACCTTCAGTATTACAATGTTAGTTACCTCACTAACACACATTCTTTGACAAACGTGACGATATCAATTTCACGATCGAAAACTTTCCTTACCTCAGTAGAAACATTCAAAACCCTCCTTCCTATGGACATTTTGCTACAATCAGGAACATCTTGGTTGGAGCGTCCTAGCTGGTAACTGTTCAGGTTTTCTTCCTGAGGGCGTCAATTGCCACCGGCTTAAACTAAGGTTTGGGAAAGATGCGGACAATCTGCATAAAGCAGCATTTTTTTCCACGTGCGTTCATCAACTAAGGTATCGATATTTCACAGGAGTCTTTTTATCCAGGCATTATTATTGTAGCCATCTATTGTTTGTAAATTGTAATACCTATCTGCACTAATATCTTGGCATAGTGATTTAATTGATGTGATGTTTGTCGTTTGAAAATATCGTTGAATTGTTATACAATGTTGTAGAAGTAGACTGTTAACATGGGCAGGTAATGGATTTGGCTCCGTGTTAGATATGTCGACAAACGACTACTGAATCACTCAGAAGCCCTTAAACGTACTTCGACCTGGAGACTAATCAGAATCGTGATTATCGATTTGGCGCAGTCTTAACGCATTCAGGGCACTGCATACACGTCTAATATAACTTACTATTTAGAAGAACATTGGGGATAATTTGCAGTAGCAAAAAGGTTCACACAAAATCAAAACGACTGAAATGCAAGAAGAGCATAAATGATGGAGAGAGCTGAGCAGTAATTCAGGTATACATGTTTATCATTGCAACAAGATAGTCAAAATACATCTTTCAAATAATAAAAATAGAAACTAAGTACTTTTGATTTTTTTTCATGTAAGGCAAATATTCTTTAGAATTGACCGCAACCCGACATATGGTAACTGCAAGGATCCCTACACAAAGTCCCCTTGTATTTTTGTCGATGATGTTCAAGTCATATGAATGAATGGTGTTTTAAACACAATATTACATTTAGCTGTGTAGGATCATCGGTAAACTTCGACTATGGTAAACCTGGTTCTTAGAAAAATATTGGAGATTTCAAACATTCGCCTTTGTTTTTGTATTTGCCAAAGCTTTTCTTCCCTCAGTACACGTGTTAAAGTTGCGATGCCTCTGGGTTTCTCCTTCACAACACTTACTCCGTATGTCTATAGTGATTATTTAACAAATCATTGATACTGTACAAGACTTGTCGGAAGACATCATGAGATCCAAGTGGTGACATACACCTATTTCCGTCTCCGGTTGCAGTAGGGTTTTTCGTAACACATTTCCTTTTGTTTTGGTGTCATCCTCAGTTTCTGTTGATGTCTTTGGACCGTTGTTGAGTTATAAAATTCTCCTGTTGTATTGACGATGCTTTTGTATCTTCTTTTCTTTTTCTTACTACTTTACTTGATATTTCTTCTTAAATTCCTATTTGTTATAGGTCTCATGACTCTATATTGAATGAGACATGTTGCACACAATTCAAATGGTTTGAAACAGAACGAAAGAATGGTGAGAATTATGTGAATTTGACGCGTTACAAATGAGAAAATGTATGTCATATGCTAATGTTAAAATGTTTGATTAACATGTCACACATTTCAATACAAATCAACGTTTGATATGTACTTTATAGTCTTTGCATAATACATGTCATACCAGTGTTGACCAACGAGACATGGTTATTATGTAAAATACTATCACATAATCTGTTAAAATATAAATAGTTCAACTTGTTCTATTACCTGTGCTACACTGTGGGTGAACTAACTATGGCACCGTAAACTCTAACTTGAACTTATAGTTCCATGGTGTTGCTATCAAAGAACAGAGAAAAGAGTTGTAAAGAAAATTCTGAGCTGAAAGAGGTTAATATGTTTTTATTTCCGGGGTTGATTCCTAGATCAAAGCAGTGAACACATATTTGCCTGGTTTTGCCAACAAAGATATTTGCCTTTGAACAAAGAAGAAAAGAGAAGCTTGTTCAATAATATTTTCGTTCCGTTTCAGTAACAAACGTTGTATGATTAGTATTCTCAGGTGTTATATAACGTTACTTCGGTGTAAGCACACGCTTCTGAGAAGTCATGTTATATAACGTTACTTCTGAGCAGTCATGTTATATAACGTTGCTTCTGAGAAGTCATGTTATTTAACGTTACTTCTGAGAGGTCATGTTATATAACGTTAATTCTGAGAGGGCATGTTATATAACGTTACTTCGGTGTAAGCACACGCTTCTGAGAAGTCATGTTACATAACGTTACTTCTGAGCATTCATGTTATATAACGTTACTTCTGTGCAGTCATGTTATATAGCGTTGCTTCTGAGAAGTCATGTTAAATAACGTAACTTCTGAGAAGTCAAGTTATATAACGTTACTTCTGCGAAGTCATGTTATATAACGTTACTTCGGTGTAAGCACACGCTTCTGAGAAGTCATGTTAAATAACGTAACTTCTGAGAAGTCATGTTATTTAACGTTACTTCTGAGAGGGCATGTTATATAACGTTACTTCGGTGTAAGCACACGCTTCTGAGAAGTCATGTTATATGACGTTACTTCTGAGCAGTCATGGTATATAACGTTACTTCTGACAAGTCATGTTATAAAACGTTACTTCTGAGAAGTCGTGTTATATAACGTAACTTCTGAGAAGTGATGTTATATAACGTTACTTCGGTGTAAGCACACGCTTCTGAGAAGTCATGGTATATAACGTTACTTCTGAGAAGCCATGTTATATAACGTTACTTCTGAGAAGTCATGTTATATAGCGTAACTTCTGAGAAGTCATGTTATATAACGTTACTTCTGAGAAGTCATGTTATAAAACGTTACTTCTGAGAAGTCATGTTATATAACGTAACTTCTGAGAAGTAATGTTAAAACATACGGTCACTCAGTGTATGATTGTTAATGCCAGTGACTCAGTTTGTCATTTTCTTATCGATTAAAATAAGACAAAAAGCAAAAACAAAAAATCTACAAGAAAGCTAGACATAATAAAAGACCAAGGATGAAAACACAAATAATATACAAGAAACAAAGGAAGCTCAACATAGGCAGCTAATTGAAAGTTTCGGGGATTCCCCTAATGTTCGTCGTCAAACCATAAGCATGCACTAACAGGAAGTCTTATATGTCTGTAATATTAGCTTTTCATGTTACAATCAGATAAAAAGTGTTTATTTTTAGAAATCATTATAAAAGTATGAAACCGGTTGTACAATCCTAGATAGAAAATATCGGTCAGGAATTGTACAATTAAGTTGTTTTTTTTTTTATCAGAGACCGACGTCATTCATGGTAACACATTGTTATATTGTTGTAAAACTCAATTATGTATTTACGTTAAAAGGCCTCATGAAATCTCGGTCAGATAATTAAATAAAGCACGCTAAAACGTGACAAATCAATAATGTTATTGACTTTGCTATTAGCAAAAAAATTCAGACAATGCTTTCACATTAATATTGAACAGCCAATGAACAGCAAGCGAATTATACCGAAACATAAAAACAAAATCGGTGAAACTTTGAAAAAATATTAACTACAGAAATATTTACACGGAGACCCGTGAAAAAGTACAAGGAAAATAACACTATAAGGTTAGAATCTTCTGCTTCATCGACGACCTCCGCATGTTAATTGAGGTCAAAATCAAGTAATGCCACGTTCTGTGAGTGAGCAACAACACTCAACACAAAACACAAATTGCAACGCACCTAACATGCACAACGCACAAGTTGCAAAACACAGAAAACACATAATAGATACAACAAATAACATACACTACACATCACAAAACACAGAAAACACACAATAGATACAACAAATAACATACCCAACACATCACAAAACACAGAAAACACAAAATAGATACAACAAATAACATACTCAACACATCACAAAACACAGAAACCACATAATAGATACAACAAATAACATCCACAACCCATCACAAAACACAGAAAACACAAAATAGATACAACAAATAACATACACTACACATCACAAAACACAGAAAACACAAAATAGATACAACAAATAACATACACTACACATCACAAAACACAGAAAACACAAAATAGATACAACAAATAACATACCCAACACATCACAAAACACAGAAACCACATAATAGATACAACAAATAATATACACAACACATCACAAAACACAGGAAACACATAATAGATACAACAAATATCATACACAACACATCACAAAACACAGGAAACACATAATAGATACAACAAATAGCATCCACACCACATCACAAAACACAGAAAACACATAATAGATACAACAAATAACATACACAACACATCACAAAACAAAAGAATCACAACACACACCACGCATAGAATAAACGCGAAGCAAAAGAAATAGCCGGGATATTCAAGATACTCAGGGGATTCTTTTAACAGGTTATCGGTATTGCGTAAGATATAACTTTTCACTTCTAGCCAATCTATTTTTTGTATTGTTTCGAGACTAAATTCAAAATTTGAAATAAAAAAAGAAAAGAGGTCAAACCTTGCCTGATACTAAAACCTCACACTAAGATGCATGGTGTTTTGTTCTTGAAAAACAATTACAGGTATTTGCAGAAGTAATCCTTGACTTTCCTTTATCTTCAGAAATTTTCATTTAAAATACTACATACATGTACTCCACTTTTTAAGCTTCATAATTTGACATATACTGCCTGTTAATAACGCTCACCTCTCTACAAAATACTCCGAACGTGTGGAGTTTACAATATTGAAGCTGCCTTCACTCAGTAGAAACATTCCGAACTCTCCTGGTTACGGAATTCGCATCATGCAGTCGATATGCAACTGCTGTGACTTTTTTAGGTACAGGATTTTCTTGATATAACCGTTCTCGTTCTGTTAATCAATAATGACGAATCCTAAAGAAAGTAGTCTGCTGACCTCCACCCACATGTAATAACTTGGAATACGTTATTTTTCTACAAAAAATGAGATCGATTTTTTTCTCTTAACGACCGTCGTCCTATTTGTTTCGTGTATTGTATTGACGAAATCCTAAAAAAAACAAAATCAGATAATATTACTTACACGATATCAACTACCTGTGCTCGATTACGATGTTGGGGAAGTATTATTGGTTGAGTCCATTTGGCGAAAAATAGGTTTATTGGCTTAGACAAGGGTCGTCTATCCAGCAGTACGTGTGCTGAAACGTTTTTGAATCATAAACAGTAGAATGTAATTTCTCTGTCTTCAAGTCCAGATTACTGTATATAGGAATACGTCTTTTTATAATATAATATTTCAAATACTATTTTTGAGAAATGGTCTTTGATATGCCTATCAGGTCTAAAACAAAACAAACACAAAATACAAACAATTAACGATTTACATAATTGACTCTGTTCAGGCAAATAGCTGTATATATGAAATCAAAAGCAATTATTTTCGAATAAAGAAATCAAAGTCTTATCATTAAAATCTATATCATTCTAGTAACGATTCACAGTCCAAGTAAAGATACATTTTTTTTATGACTGATAGGAGTCTGGTGAAAAAAGCATATAATGGTAACAAAATATATAGGTAAACTGTGTGAATGCGGTCATGTACATTTTATACTGTAGATAGGCCGAGCCAATGTGATTCATCACACTTTCATTGCCGGCTAGACTATATCCGCTGTACACGCAAGCCTACGTGTATTATTGTCTGTTCTCATGCTATCGTTTTGTTATTTGTCTTTTTAGAGGATGTAGGAAAACAAACTCTCCCATTTAGAGTCTATATTTGTCAAACTCACATTGTTAAAACTAAAACTGGGGTTGTGTTTTGTGACCCTAATTAATATTTATGGTATTAATTTGATTATAAGTAGAATCATCACATAGGCATGTCGTTCATTGTGTAGGTGACTAGGACAGATGTAGTCAGAGAGGACTATTTGGTGGGACAAATTTATAATCCTGTATAGACCAATATAGTGCTTAGAAACACAAACTATGATCATCCTAAAAAGAATGCATTAAATCTATATCACAGTTTACAACATTTCGCAAACGCAAACTTCATTTTTGTATAGTAGTCCTAAAAAGAAGAATCGTTACTCAATTGCACTTTGGGAAAGTTGGTAAACAAGAACTAGAGAACGTCATTACGTTGTTAGTTGAAGGAGTGCATTGGCCAAGTTGATCAAACCTTCCTAAGATAAACGTGTTGATGTTAACTTAGATTTTCAAACAAGATATCTAAACGAAGCGCTACATATGCAAAGTGATAACCATACAAGTGCATGTTTTCTGAAGTAAATTGCTCAAGGATGTAGTCGTTGCACCACTCGTTGTACTTGTGCAAGTAGATAGCATGTAGCCTATAGCGCTGAATTATTACCACACTAATACATTTTCAGTTAAGCGTAATTTTCATGATGAAATAGAAAAAGAAACTGACACAGTTTACCTCTTTCTTACAGCAGTTCTATATTGGTATTACAATGGCAGCTATTATGGTGACGTTTGAAGAGTTAAGAAATGCATAAAATGTATAGTATGTTGTTAAAATATTATTTGTTACAATACAAAAAATTGATCTTAATTGCTGATAAATTGTGGGTGGGTTGTGTCACAAAAACAATTTGTATTTTGACTTAATATACCATTAAGATTTTCTTTTAAATGAGTGAGAACTATGTTTATGCATTTTTTTAATATTCTTAATGTATTACCTTCAGACAAATAAATGTAAATGATGAAACCAAATAGGCATGTTGTCATTCTGATGATTAAAACCTTAACCACCTCAGTCCAATTCCTTCATATGTCATCAATACATTATCAGTGATTTATCACAGTCGTGCCACAAGGTTTGAATATATTTTCTTCATCATATCTATTCATATTACTAAGTGCATTTTTATTAAACTTCTGTTTTACAGGGACTTTCATCGCTTCATACTTAATATCGTTTTCGTTTCCTATCTTTCCTTTCTTCTTCTTTCTCTTTCATATATTACTAAGTGTCTTCGTTGGTGTCTTTCTAGGCACCTGTCCTCATATGACCCTGGCACGCCAGAACGTTTATCCCCAAACAAACAAACGAATGGACGAGTATGTGATTATTGTTCAGAAATAAACACATTTGAGACAGCGACTTTATAAACATATTATGTAGGTAAGTGGAGAAATTAATTGATCCCGGCGCTTACATATTGAATGTCACATTTTACTGCACGTGCCCGCGTGGCGTTGTCACTCAACTTATAACATGCACATCCATCAGGAGTAATGGGTAAAAACAAAGTGGTTCGGTATTCTGAGCTCTCTGTTAGACACAACATGATAAATTCCTGTGTAATCTTTTAACATTTTAGAACGCGTACTTAAGGTGTTGTTTGGTCCAAGTAGGGGGACATTAGGTCGTGCATAATATTCACAATCATTGTAATCGATCAGAATGAAATTAAATAGAATGTTTTGAGTGCGCGATAATGCATTATGCATTTTATCTCTGTAGGAGTCCTTATAATTATATAGGACGCTTTATGTTATGCATTATAACTACAGTTATTAAGAGGTTTTAGTGCAAATAAAATAGCATATAATAGAAAGGTGCGTCTACTCGGTAATGCATTGCTTACGTGACTGTTTCCTGTGTGTACCGCACTGCATAACATTTGATAGGCATGTAGTCTGTTTATAATCAGTTTTGATGATTATCAGTAAACTCAAATCAAATTATATATTTAAAACTGCTGCGATACATTGTGATGCAACATGTTGATAGGTATCACTAGAGTTAACAGTCGTGATATATTCCCCTAAAATCAAGGAAAAGTATCTAGCTTACTAAAGATCTCGGACACAGTGAACCGTAAATGTCATCACTGTAGATTGAGATGTTTCTGGTAGGAAACCCTGAGTAAGTAGTTGATTGATTGGCAGGATACATCTATTAAGGAAATCCTGATACTTGAAAAAAGTTCTTGGATATTAAAATCAAATGAGACAAGCTGGGGAGTTTGATATTCTACTACTAAACTGGAGATTAACAATTGTGAATTAAAGTAATTTGCCATACAGTTTGGTAGTGAGGTGACCATTATTGTTTTCACAGTAGGGATATGTAATAGAGTTAGGTAGTGAGGTGACCATTATTGTTTTCACAGTAGGGATATGCAATAGAGTTAGGTAGTGAGGTGACCATTATTGTTTTCACAGTAGGGATATGTAATAGAGTTAGGTAGTGAGGTGACCATGATTGTTTTCACAGTAGGGATATGTGAAAGAGTTAGGTAGCGAGGTTACCATTATTGTTTTCACAGTAGGGATATGTAAAGAGTTAGGTAGTGAGTTGACCATTATTGATATACTGAAAGTAAATATTCTAGAGTTTATTTGTTAGGTTGTCATTATTGTCATACTGTAGCTAGATATCATCGAGTTAGGTAGTGAGATGACCATTGTTTTTACACTGTGGGTATATGTAATAGAGTTTGGTAGCGAGGTGACCATTATTGATATACTCATATGAATATTCTAGAGTTCAGTAGTTCGGTTGTCATTATTGTCATACTGTAGCTAAATATCCTCGAGTTTGGTAGTGAGGTGACCATTATTGTCAAACTGTAGGTAAACAACCCAGAGTTTGGTAGTAAGGTGACCATTATTGGCGTACTGTAGGTAAACAACCCAGAGTTTGGTAGTAAGGTGACCATTATTGGCGTTCTGTAGATAAGTGGCATAGATTCTGATAGTAATGACATTGTTTCGTATTGATGTGACTTCCATTGCGATGCAATCGGTATATGATATACAGTGAGTAGCTAGAAGTAGTATCTGGTCACACTTTTGGCAGATAAATACATTCGGGTTGCGATTTAGGTTATGGTTTTTGGATTCTATTTTCATAAACCAAATTCTACTTTTGATTGTTAACTTCTTCTAGAGCTGATATATAGTGCCAATTGTATTTTTTAATCTTAGAACACATCTGGTATAAGAACAGGTTTGTTATACTCCTAAACCAAATGCAGTCGTTGGTTTAATTAATGCTACCTTGCAAAATGAAAACGCACACTTGGCATATGTTCAGATTAACTTGAATTCAGTGTAATTAATTTAAGAATGCAACCAAACTCCTTTTCATGTGATATCTCTGTGTGTTTTTACGTACACGTGTTTACACACGACCTGAATACCACTGCTCCAGTGCAGTTGATTGAACCTGTGTCAGCTTTAACATGTGGTGATAACACATGCGTCCATTTATTGCAAATTGAAGCAAATTGAACAAAAATGCTGAACTATCTATTTTTTTGCTAGTTGAAAATGTGACCTGTACGTAAGGGGAAAACTCCAGACTAGCATGTGGTAGTCTGAATTCCCAAATATCGGTGAGACATAACGGATGACGTGCTAGCTGTATTTAGTATGTATGGACTCTACTGGGTGGTCATCGGTCTCCCTATATACCCTGAGGCTCGATTGAGGGACTTTAAAACTGTGCCTTTTGGAATAAATGTGTTAAAATGATGATCATAAATTTCTATTCTAGTTTTCTTAATCTTTCTGATATATTTTGATATTGTGGTATGACAGAAAAATCAAGCGTTTCTACTTGTAATTTCTGATGTTTTCTAATGTTGTACAAATGAATGAAAATGTGGACTTAACACCGAAGGATCGAGAAGAGCTGTCTGATAAACAATAAGGGGGAGGGTTAATAACATAACCATTGAAATGTGTGGGTGCCATGATCTCATTCTTTTTCTTTCTGTCCGCCCTCCCTTCCTGTTGTCAACTTTCAGTCTCGAGTAAGTTCTATTGTGCTGACGAACGAAATAGTAAATATTTCTACTTCAGCAAATTAACTGATATCAATATAAATTGACCTGTTTTTGTCTTTCCTAACATAAAATCTCATAAGAATATTATTTATTTAATCAATAAACGTAAAATAGTAATAAGACCTCCCAAGGGAACACTCTCGCATGTCTCAAATTAACCTTCAGTTTCCGGTTATCAAGTCGACCCGTTAATAGATGTTCCCATGGTAAAACAAAGCGAATTCGATATCTTCACAGTACAAAGATATCAGTATGCCAAATTAACTCCTCTTCGTGTACATGTGCTAGTTCTCACAGCATAGGGAGGGACTCCAATAGAAATTAACTGGACTGGAGAGACCCTTGCGAGGTGTCGTGTGAACCGAGCAGGCGACCTGTTAAAAGTACTGCTGCGCTAACCTTACATAACATAGAATTAAACTTCAAATTAACCAGCTCTCATACCATGTTCACTGAATTTTAAATGTCCATGTCTCGTTTAAAAGCCAGGGAAACACGCAATTTCTCAATGATATTGATTACGTGAAATATTTACTGTGCAATTTTGGAAATGTTAACTCCTTAAATTATCTGTTCATATCCAGCTTCATTTTTGCATAGCATTTTGTACACCAGTAGCAAAATATTCTATGCATTGACTTAAATAAAAAAATTAAAAAAATCAGCGTCAATAACAAAGCTCAAAGATGAAGTTCAAATTCCGATTCGATACGGAAGGATAACGAGAACAAAACATATTAGACAAAACAAGAGACATTATATAGAAATATAGACAAAAATATTACCCTCCAAAAAAGCTGAATATGAAATCAAGTACGCCAAATAGAAACCACATGTGGTACCCCTCATGATGTCTCATATTAGACACAGAGAGGAATGTCGGTTACTGTTGGTCTAAAATTATGAACGATGCTATAACTATGCAAGAAATTAATATTTCAAAGCTTGAAAACAGGGCCCGTATTCATGTTACCGTTTTTATGCTCAAACATGGATTATGTGATCAAACTTGCTTTTAATTCACTTAATTCCGACCAAATAACAAAATAAGCCTTTTTTATTGATTCATAACAGGAACAAGAAATAAGGCTTGTGCATAAAATTCATGCTTGAGCATGAGAACGGTTTCATAAATACGGGCCCATGTTACCAGCAATACCATTCACCAATTTCCGTCTTCAACCTCACTTCCTGTGTTTTCCAAATCATTCCATACCCTTCAATTAAAGTACATATCCAAAAACATATTTGTGTCGTTAACACTTCCAACATCATATATCTTACTAACGCTTCGACCATAGTTTGTATCTAAGTAAAAACTGATTGTCAGTAAAATTTCTTAGCGATAAAATCTCGATTTTATTACTCAGTTTAGCTGTCCGACCTTTGTAGAAATAAGGGATAGTGATGGTGGACACTTCGAATGGTAGCATTGGGTGCTGAGTCTTTATCTTCATCTTGGTATTAACACATCGAGACGTAAACAACAAGGTAAAAGAATAGCACAACAAAAGATTGCCATTTATTTTGATATATTTATCATATTCTTAAGTATAATTGTAACCACAGACATCAAGTTGTTCGGCTGGAGCCTACCAAAATCACATCTGTCTCGAACAAAAAAACTCACAAATATATAACATAGGAAGTTTGATTCATCACCACAACATACTGTAAGTGTACTTAAATTAGCGATTTCATATTTTGGCGATCAAGAATACATCATATTCGTAAGTGTAATAATAAATGAGCCTCGCCGCGGTTTTTTTCGTTGTCAAACACACATGGCTATACATTAAGTTTAACGTATCAAATAAACCGCAAAAAGCGCTGCAATAATAACAACGCTTATGTATGTCCGCATGCACTAAATATCAATAACAACAATGGCGGTATCTGGTTATCTAAATTAGCATATGGCTTAAATAGGGAAAATGCCATCCGCTTGTATGCTTTATATCTATTAATCAAACCAGTCTTAATGTTTTACATTAATTAAACAAGACACGTTTGGATGGACAGCTACGTGGTATAATCTTCAATGTTAAACTGGTTTAAAAAACATAGTGGATTTGCACTTTAGTCGTCATTCACTAATTCCTCCACGTGTAAAATATGCAACACATTTTATCTTACGCCATCTGATCTGATCTTAGACACAAAGTACCAGTATCCTATAGCACTGTGTCCTTTCTGAGCGTTTACACGCTTGGCGAAGGTTGTCTTGTCAGTGCTGATTCTAAACGTCCTTATCGAAACCATTCTGTAAGTCCATTGTTCTACTTGATGTGTATGCTATCTTCGGCGCCAGATCATTGATATATTGCGCCCAAACTCTACGGGTAAACAAAACATCAATTTGCATAATATTTGTCTCGTCACGCATATAAATTCCTTGGCTAAGAATGAGCTATCATGTTGTATTGTAAGTCTTTCATGTCCTATTGAGATAGGTTCATAGCTATCGGAGTAGTAGATAATAGAATAACGTGATTCGGTGTATAATTGGTTCTGGTATTCTTTTAACCGGTATTGTAAATTCGAACAATAAACAGAAAAATACCTTTAGGAATTTGTAAATTTGTAACGTAATCAGATGGAAATCTTTTTAATCATAATCGGAACCAGTGGCTAACGCAACGCCAATGGCATCAGACGTATTCTATTGCATGCATACATATTATTACTCATTGTTCGATGAAATAAGAAATGCATGTTTTTGTCTATCGTGATACATACAGCCCTTACAGACCAAACACCATTATGCAAAGTCTTCACATTTAGGTGTTTGTTTGAGAAGTTTTTTATTGCTTGTGTTTTTTTGTTTGTTTGCATATTGTTGAGAATTTTTAGGATACGTGTTTTATACTGTATCGTCATAGCGTTCCATTTTTAATTGACACGTTTTGTCCTTGAATATTGACAATGGTATAGGTTTCACCTCGTGTTTCGATAGGAACATGTTGCTTTTATGCGTTGACATTGGTATCCAATGTTTCCCTGTTCCAAAGCAGGTGTTGGAACATGTACCTGTGTGTTGCCACAGGTAAATGTTGTTTCTGTGCGTTGACGCAGGTATATGTTGTGCATGTGTGTTGACACAGGTATATGTTGTTTCCGTGTGTTGACACTGGTATATATTGTTTCTGTGTGTTGACATAGGTATATATTGTTTCTGTGCGTTGACACAGGTTCATATTGTTTCTGTACGTTGACATAGGTATATATATTGTTTATGTGCGTTGACACAGGTATATATTGTTTCTGTGTGTTGACACAGGTATTTATTGTTTCTGTCTGTTGACACAGGTATTTACTGTTTCTCTGCGTTGACACAGGTATATATTGTTTCTGTGCGTTGACACAGGTATATATTGTTTCTGTGCGTTGACATAGGTATATATCGTTTTTGTGCGTTGACACAGGTCTATATTGTTTCTGTTTGTTGACATAGGTTTATATCGTTTCTGTGCGCTGACACAAGTATATATTGTTTCTGAGTGTTGACACAAGTATTTACTGTTTCTGTGTGTTGACACACGTATATATTGTTTCTGTGCGTTGACACGTGTATATATCGTTTCTGTGCGTTGACAGAGGTATATATTGTTTCTGTGCGTTGACAGAGGTATATATTGTTTCTGTGCGTTGACACAGGTACATATTGTTTCTGTGCGTTGACACAGGTATATATTGTTTCTGTGCGTTGACAGAGGTATATATTGTTTCTGTGCGTTGACACAGGTATATATCGTTTCTGTGCGTTGACAGAGGTATATATTGTTTCTATGCGTTGACACAGGTATATATTGTTTCTGTGCGTTGACAGAGGAATATATTGTTTCTGTGCGTTGAAACAGATATATATTGTTTCTGTGCGTTGACACAGGTATATATCGTTTCTGTGCGTTGACAGAGGAATATATTGTTTCTGTGCGTTGACACAGGTATATATTGTTTCTGTGCGTTGACACAGGTATTAATTGTTTCTGTACATTGACACAGGTATATATTGTTTCTGTGTGTTGACACAGGTATATATTGTTTCTGTGCGTTGACACAGGTATATATCGTTTCTGTGCCTTGAGTACATTGACACAGGTATATATTGTTTCTGTGTGTTGACACAGGTATATATTGTTTCTGTGCGTTGACACAGGTTTATATCGTTTCTGTGCGTTGACACAGGTATATATTGCTTCTGTGCGTTGACACAGGTTTATATCGTGTCTTCGCGTTGACACAGGTACATATCGTTTCTGTGCGTTGACACAGGTATATATTGTTTCTGTGCGTTGACAAAGGTTTATATCGTTTCTGTGCGTTGACACAGGTATATCTTGTTTCTGTTTGTTGACATAGGTTTATATCGTTTCTGTGCGTTGACACAGGTATATATTGTTTCTGTGCGTTGCCACATGTTTATATTGTTTCTATGCGTTGACACAGGTATATATTGTTTCTGTGCGTTGACACAGGTTTATATCATTTCTGTGCGTTGACACAGGTATTTATCGTTTCTATGCGTTGACACATGTTTATATCGTTTCTGTGAGTTGACACAGGTATTTATTGTTTCTATTCGTTGACACATGTTGATTTCGTTTATGTGCGTTGACACATGTATATATTGTTTCTCTGCGTTGACACATGTTTATATCTTTTGATGGGCGTTGACACATGTATATATTGTTTCTGTACGTTGACACAGGTATATATTGTTTTGTGCGTTGACACGGTATATATTGTTTCTGTGCGTTGCCACATGTTTATATTGTTTCTATGCGTTGACACAGGCATATATTGTTTCTGTGCGTTGACGCAGGTATATCTTGTTTCTGTTTGTTGACATAGGTTTTTATCGTTTCTGTGCGTTGACACATATATATATTGTTTCTGTTTGTTGACTGACACAGGTATATCTTGTTTCTGTGTGTTGACATAGGTTTATATCGTTTCTGTGCGTGGACACAGGTATATATTGTTTCTGTTCGTTGCCACATGTTTATATTGTTTCTATGCGTTGACACATGTTGATTTCGTTTATGTGCGTTGACACATGTATATATAGGTATATATTGTTTCTGTGCGTTTACACAGGGATATATCGTTTCTGTGCGTTGACACATGTATATCTTGTTTCTGTTTGTTGACACATGGATATATTGTTTCTGTGCGTTGCCACATGTTTATATTGTTTCTATGCGTTGACACAGGTATATATTGTGCGTTGACACAGGTATATATCGTGTCTGTGCGTTGACACAGGTATATTTTGTTTCTCTGCGTTGACACAGGTATATATTGTGCGTTGACACAGGTATATATTGCTTCTGTGCGTTGACACAAGTTTATATTGTTTCTGTACGTTGACACAGGTTTATATCGTTCCTGTGCGTTGACACAGGTATCTATTGTTTTTATGCGTTGACACAGGTTTATATCGTGTCTTCGCGTTGACACAGGTACATATCGTTTCTGTGCGTTGACACAGTTATATCTTGTTTCTGTTTGTTGACACATGGATATATTGTTTCTGTGCGTTGACGCAGGTATATCTTGTTTCTGTTTGTTGACATAGGTTTTTATCGTTTCTGTGCGTTGACACATATATATATTGTTTCTGTTTGTTGACTGACACAGGTATATCTTGTTTCTGTTGGTTGACATAGGTTTATATCGTTTCTGTGCGTTGACAGAGGTATATATTGTTTCTGTGCGTTTACACAGGGATATATCGTTTCTGTGCGTTGACACATATATATATTGTTTCTGTTTGTTGACGCAGGTATATATTGTTTCTATGCGTGGACACAGGTTTATTTCGTTTCTGTGCGTTGACAAATGTATATATTGTTTCTGTGTGTTGTCACTGGTGTTTTCTGTGCGTTGACACAGGTATACATATCGTTTCTGTGCGTTGACACAGGGATATATCGTTTCTGTGCGTTGACACATATATATATTGTTTCTGTTTGTTGACATAGGTTTATATCGTTTCTGTGCGTGGACACAGGTATATCTTGTTTCTGTGTGTTGACATAGGTTTATATCGTTTCTGTGCGTGGACACAGGTATATATTGTTTCTGTTCGTTGACACAGGTTTATATTGTTTCTGTGCGTTGACATAGGTATATATTGTTTCTGTGCGTTCACACAGGTATATATTGTTTCTATGCGTGGACACAGGTTTATTTCGTTTCTGTGCGTTGACACAAGTTTATATTGTTTCTGTACGTTGACACAGGTATATATTGTTTCTCTGCGTTGACACAGGTATATATTGTTTCTGTTTGTTGACACAGGTATATATTGTTTCTCTGCGTTTACACAGGTTTATATCGCTTCTGTGCGTTGACACATGTATATCTTGTTTCTGTTTGTTGACACATGTATATATTGTTTCTGTGCGTTGACACAGGTATATATTGTTTCTATGCGTTGACACAGGTTTATTTCGTTTCTGTGCGTTGACACAAGTTTATATTGTTTCTGTGCGTTGACACAGGTTTATATCGTTTCTGTTTGTTGACACAGGTATATATTGTTTCTATGCGTTGACACATGTTGATTTCGTTTCTGTTCGTTGACACATGTATATATTGTTTCTGTGCCTCGACACAGGTATATATTGTTTCTGTGCGTTGACACAGGTATATACTGTTTCATTTTGTTGACACATGTGTATATTGTTTATATGCGTTGGCACAGGTATATATTATTTCTGTGTGTTGACACTGGTGTATGTTGGTTCCTTGTTCCGACACAGGTATATATTGTTTTTGTGTGTTGACACTGGTGAATGTTGGTTCCTTGTTCCGACACAGGTATATATTGTTTCTGTGTGTTGACACTGGTGTATGTTGGTTCCTTTTTCCGATACAGGTATATGTTGTTTCTGTGTGTTGACACTGGTGTATGTTGTTTCTGCGTTGTCACAGGTATATGTTGTTTCTGTGTGTTGACACTGGTGTATGTTGGTTTCGTGTTCCAACACAGGTATAGTTGTCCTTGTGTATTGCCACTGGCAATTTAAGCTTGTTCGTTTTAACACTGGTATTTTCTATATCTATGCGTTGTTTTCCCCTGGTGAATAATATCGTTTCTGTGCGTTGACACAGGTATATATCGTTTCTGTGCGTTGACACAGGTATATATCGTTTCTGTGCGTTGACACAGGTATATATCGTTTCTGTGCGTTGACACAGGTATATGTTGTTTCTGTGTGTTGACCCTGGTGTATGTTGGTTCCTTGTTCCGTCACAGGTATATGTTGTTTCTGTGTGTTGACACTGGTGTATGTTGGTTCCTTGTTCCAACACAGGTATATGTTGTCCTTGTGTATTGCCACTGGCAATTTAAGCTTGTTCGTTTTAACACTGGTATTTTCTGTATCTATGCGTTGTTTTCCCCTGGTGAATCATGTTTCACTCTGGTTTGTTAAAACTTTTATGCATCATTAAATTTAATGTTTTGCTCATTTAAGTCACATTGCAACTTTAAGGCGTAGTCAATTCATGCAACATAGATAAAAAAATACGTTGTGTTGTTAGAAAAATATTTGTTGGTTTGCAATAACTGGTGTAGTAGTGGGATAGACTATTTTGATGACCAAAAAGACAAACAATGAAATAAGATAAAATCATTTACATTTTTATTTAAAAGCAGCAACTATACGCTATCATTTCAAGTATGAGTAACTTATGTCTCTCGTTAATAGATATTCTTTGATCATTGTACACAGACGATATACTATACATCGCCCCTGTGGTGGGTGTTCATGCTCTAATAACAGGCGATGGAATACACGTGATGTGTGAGGAACGAGTCTACATCAATGCTATCATCCTCTCTAGCAAGTAATCAACTGTGCAGCGCCGCCGTTGCCTCCTCGACTCTTCTGCCATCAGCTGAGTAAGTCTTGGAGATGAAAGCGAAGTCCTAATGGTTTACGTAACGCCATCAGCGATTTCTACTGCACGGCACACTGACACAGTCTCTGGAATGTAGACGTGACGTCACGCTGCACCGCATATTACTACAAACCGAGCAACAGATGCACTGCGTTGTGGGATAAAATACCTCGAGCGAACCCGTACCATTTGGAACATGCACATGTCATTTTATTAGTAGGAATGTGTTAGTGCATGCGTTCGAAAAGACATCTGGATAATGTTCGGTTAGCATGTACGTGTAACAGGTGGTCTTTGAAGACATTGCTTCTGTAACATCGGTTATGTAATCAAGTCATGGGTATACAATACAATCTAGTCTATACAAATTGTCATGTAAGCCGAGGATACTTCATACGCAAGCGATAACATCTGATCTAGTAAGTTTCATATACAACTGAACGGTGTTGATCGTGGCATTTCTTAATTATCTAAAAAAAAAAAAAAAAAAAAAAAAAAAAACATGGAGGGGCAACGCAGGTGAAAAAAAAAAAAAAAAAGAAGAATATCATAATGCGAACAAAACTGAAATTAGATCTCAAAATTGATTGATAGCAACAAATGAATGATTTACAAAGAAACCTTTGAAAAAATACAAGAAGAATAAGACCAGGTATTACGGAAGGGTAAGCGTGTTATCCTTCGTCGAGTTCGCCCAACAAGTAAGTCAAGGTCATATCAAAAAAGTTCCACGTATACAAAACTAGAACCGGCGTAGTGTACAACGAAACAAAAAGACGCACTAATGAGTGTAATCAGAAATCGTCCTGCATTTCAAACAAAAGAAACAGCATGCGTCTTTGAAAATCCTTTGTTGTAAATTTATCTGTCAGCTGTAGACATCTATTACGGAAATGATGATTTTGAACAAAGCTGTTGAAAACCAAACTTACTTTGATATGCAAAAACCGTAGGATGTTGCTATCGAAAAAGGAAAAGTTTACGATCGAAAAATCGAAATCTCCCGCATATCATTTAGCTTAGTATAAGGTTGTCTTTGTTGGTCATGTTGTAATTAAATAAGGCGGAAAGAGGCAGAAGTAGAAGCGTGCAGTGTCCTTGATTTCAAGTTTAGGAAGGAATATATAATCGGTAAAGTTCTTGCTCTTCAGAGATAGCAAATTGCGATATATACCTGAAAGCTAAAGCGAAAGACTAAGCTAGGTGTTGTTACCAGTCCTGCTAAAGTCTCCAATACAGTCAGACCATTAAAAAGAGCACAATAAATATCTATAGGAATGCCTACAGTCTGCTGGACATTAAGCTACCAAACTAAATAAGGTTATTTTAACCAGGAACCAATCCTTCTCAAGATTAAAAGTATGGACGTGCAGCACAGATAGACCAATAATTATAGTTATGCGCAGCACAGATAAAGTAAACAGTTACCAACTGTACATTATCAATTGATCATGATCTACTTCATATATTAAGTTGTAAATTTAATGTTTGAAGTATAAACCCATATTCATGTTCTTTTAATGAAAATAGTACATCAGGTAGGTTATGGGTGCATTGAAGCCTACGATACAGACGGTAATGGCATTCTTTCCCTTTTTAGTAAAAAGTAATATGTTACAAAAAATGAATGTTTAACTGTGATATTTAGACTGACACTCAAGCACGAAATCGAGAGGAAAAGGATGTTTTGTGACAATGACGCATAAACCAGGAACATATAAGAGTTTCTGTGTAATGCAGTTCAAGTGCATGTACTGGTTTCCTTATTAGGGATTTTTTCGTGTTATTCTCCGAAAGATTCCCCTTCTTAGTAACTAGCATTGTTCCAGTCATGTGACTGGATATTTAAAATAGGGTTATCGGTGAAGGACGTATTCATGTGAGGAAGTCAACTATTTAAGTAATTATTTATAGTAACGAAACTGTAAACAAATTTTACTTCCGGTGTTTGAATGATTCCACGAATGCAATTGAAACACTCTGTGATGAAGAGCTCATAACAAATTTGGAGCATGTTAAGTCAGCCACAATAGGATGTTATTTCCTGTATGATCATGTGTGAAAAATTAATTCAAACTGCTTAAATGTTCTAGAAACTGCTCAATAAATTCTTGCCCCTATCTGAACCAAACACACTGGACAAATTCTACAGTAGGAATGGATGATTGTATTAAAGACAACACGTGTCCATAAATCTACGGTAGTGTAAGATAAAAAGACAAAGGTAGTGAGGAGTATTACGAATTATTCACAGTAGCCTATTGTTACATTTACAAGGTGACATTTCGTCTGGGTCTGTTTTAATGTGTCGACCTTTTCATCGACTGTGAGACTCTAAGATCTTCTGATGTAGAACAACCATTACTCTGTAACTAAACAGTCATTTAGGAGGCGTACATTGGGAACATAAATGCTAAGTTTGGTTTTAACACAACCAGTAATTAAAATATTTGTCTGCGAACTTTCGACAGCGTCTGATTCCTTTGTCAAAATGGCTTGACACAGGAAACACATGTGTGTTTTTTTATATTGCACTCTTTGCTTGACAAAAGCTTGAGAAAGCTTGAGAAAACGTCCGTTTCCTTTGTGAAAACAATAACTGAAATTAACGGGCAAATTATCTACAAACCGGAACCGTACCATATGTCCACATAAGCGTTTAACTTCATCTTCAGACCAATGAATACCACTATGTGATCGTTACATAAATGACATCAGTGATAACCTTTACTTACTCATAGTTGTATAAAACACTGATTAGTTGGATTAGTAAAAATGTACTTATGTTTATAAATATAAAGGCAATAAAACGGTTTCGACACGAAAGAAGATGTTGAATAGCTAGTTTCAGTTTCCATTTACACTATTGATAGACATGAATTTCTATCTATATTAGAAACACTTGCTTGTAATTCAATTTTATGTATTACATAATAAATTCAGTAGAAGTAAAACTTCCGTCAAGTAATTGTGTGCCTTTTCCAACTCGTCAATCGTTCTGATCAGGCATGTATTATGGGGAAAACCACTCAAACTGGTAATAACGAAATATTTCCTCATTCAAACCAGATTACACCAAGTAAGTCTAAACAAGTTTAAGGTATATATTCATGGATTTCAATCACATTCGATCTCAGTCATTGTTTTATTGTAAATGCAAATAACATTTAATCAAAATCAGAATAAAACTCAAGAGGTATCGTATTTAAAAAAAGAAAAAAGAAAAAAAGAAACGGACAATTAGGTTGGGTGATGACTATAGGGCACATGCATTTTGAGAATATGAAGTACTTATTACTCCATTGTACTTATGAGCATATCACTGTTCATATGGTATTTATATGAATGTATTTAACACTTCGTCGAATTTATCCTTGTCATCGCTTATCTAAAACAAAATAAGTGTATTTATAGCTTTCTGCATCGAATTAATAATTTTTGAGTAGCTTTTCCTTATTTTGTTTTTCTAGTGATTATTTTAATTACGATATGTAATATATATGCTTAACATGTGGGACACTATGCCGA
The DNA here is from genome assembly GCF_002113885.1 of Mizuhopecten yessoensis. Taxonomy (NCBI): domain Eukaryota; kingdom Metazoa; phylum Mollusca; class Bivalvia; order Pectinida; family Pectinidae; genus Mizuhopecten; species Mizuhopecten yessoensis. Next base: position 662,333 of record NW_018408833.1, read on the forward strand.
TAGTTTACCAGGCGTGATCGCCCAAACACTTCTGTTCCAACAATACAAACAAATACAATTCTCCTTTGAAAGCACTTTTAACCAGTAGCTATAAAATCGTTTGGAATAAAGTATTATAAACATGTCTGTAAACTATCAACGTTTGGCAGATTTTTTTCTTTTTTTTTCTTACAAATGTATAAGCATTTTTAGTGGAATTATTTCAGCGATAAAATCATTTTAGTTGAATCATATGTTATTTTGGTGCCTTTCTGTGTACCTTTGTTGTATTGATGTAGGTACAGCGCTAACACTACAGTAATATGTCTCTTTTTAAGTACGTCTTCTCAATTGAATGTATAATTGTGATTACTATAACATGGAGACACTAGTTCGTTTTGCAGCGAAATATGCGTATTAAAACTGTTACCTTATTTCAGTTAATAAAATTATTTAAAAAGAACATCGTTATGTGAAGATTAACCTTTGTATCTGCATAAATTATCATAGGGAATACCCTGAACGGCCCAAATATGTTCTCTAAAAAAGGTTTGTTACGGTATAAAATTCAGAGGACATAAAGAACTCAGGTTTTAGATTTTATTTTCACGAAGAAACAGTTAGTTTGTAACAATAGGGCACATTTGTACAACATATAAAAATTAAAATGTTGGAACACAATAACTACGAAAAATGTGAGAACATTGGATTAGAGTGCTTAAGCAGTCAAACTTCTCTCTCGAGAAATCTTAAGAATCTATTTATGTGACATAACACGAACAAACCTAAACCTTTCATCTTTGTGATATTTGGGAATTTACAGTTACTCATGGCATAGTTTTGCATCCTTCAACAAGAAATGACTCAAGCCAATATCGGAGGATACTCCTTATCTATTTCTGAGTTCCTAAATAAGATATCTTATTATATTCATTATAAGCGTTAATTCCTCCTGTTTTTAGAGTTCGTGATATTTCAATTTATATGTCAACAGAAACCCTAACTTAACATTATGCCACATCATCACACGATCGTAATATTTTTGCTGAATATACATAAATATAAAAACATTTTTTCAAACGATTGCTGACGAATCTACATTACTGGTAGCGTATATCTGTTATGGTTTCTACAACAATATCATATATACAAATACGTGCAGTTGGAATTAGCAATGTTATAGTTTGTTATAAAACACTATAAACACAAAACTTTTAATGCAGCTCTGCATTATCGCAAACATATGTGTGAGTAATTAACTGCACCGGAAGTTGTAGTAGCCGTGGAAGGGAAATTATTGTAACTTGTAACTAAGAGGAACTTTACTGGGACTTCCAGATTTCAAATCAAAATTGAAGACAAACATACATTTCACCACACATTAAATAGGGATTCACAAACATATATTTCACCACACATTAAATAGGGATTCACAAACATACATTTCACCACACATTAAATAGGGATTCACAAACATATATTTCACCACACATTAAATAGGGATTCACAAACATACAATTATGCAATATTGTTCTATATTATAATTTTAGATAATATTTGTTTTAATTTTCCTTGCCGGGTGTTATCTATAATATATAGTGTTCACTTTATCCAGTACCTTTTTCTCATTGTTAAAGAATATATGTTAAAGTCAAAGGAAGATATTGTTTCCCTGTTTAAATATGATGTATTATGTTCACTGCCTATAGTAAAGTCATGCCTTCCCCATGACCACGCAGGATAAACAAATTCAATTTTCGGTCATACCCTGGTCACGAGATAAATAGTGGGTAACTACTGCTTTTCAAGTCACTGTTGAACATTACTAATAACCAATCTTCACAAATGTCGCGGAACAGTTCCCAGATTCAAATCGTTCGTTGGAATTTTACTTTCGCAAATCACGGGATATTCATTCTGAATTCTTTTTGGACGAAATTTAGCTTGCGCAGACGATTTCGATTTGTATATTTATTTATTTTATACCAATCATAAGAAACTTTATATATACCACAGCGTCAACACTTTAGTATAAAAGATTATAATCTAAAACCAACAGGACCCGAATAAATATCGAGATAATACGAAACAAACCTCATGATTCCCTATAAATAGCTCCCCCTCCACAAAAAGGTGTTCCAGCAAAGTTTCTTTCATTATATAGGGCACCAGGCATGACGTTTTCCGTCTATCCCAGGAAGGTATGCAGGTCACCGGCAATATCATACACAGTCGATGGTCAATGTATATTAAATTATAACAGATGTTGAAATTTCATGACTGGAAACAAGATTATGACGAACACTGTTAACTTTCATCAGCGTAGATTAACAAATTTCAGGTAGAATACCCTTGCTCCGTCAATCATTTGTTAACAGAAAGCATATATCCAGAAAACCCTGACATGGACAACTGGTTCGATAAGTGAATCAACTGTGTCATGTACAGAGGCAAGGGATGCTGGTATGTTACTACGCGGGAAACATCTGTAGTGAGATGAACATTATTACCGTACTGAAGCTAAATGTCAAGAGAGGAGGCTATCGAAGAGGTCATTGGCACTTTCAATTAGGCAGAAGTTACCATTCATGCTTAGATGTCTATAGAAATGTTCAAGGAGGGCTTTTCCACCGTTGAAGAGATGCTTAAACTGACGAAATTGTTTTGTATTTGTCAAAAGTCTTTCTTCCTTGATAAAACTTCTTGGAGTTATCGAAAAAGAGAGTTGTATTAAAAATTATTATGCATTATTGAAAATGGGATTCGTATTAAAAAAGAGACTGATTAATTTTCTTGAGTGTTGATCCAGCATGTCTTAATCAATTTCACTATACTAATAGTTTATGATTTTGATATTTAGAATCATGGGAATGTGTGTGTGGGAAGTTTAGCGTCCTAGTAAACGTGTCAAGAAATGATATAAAAACTCATTTAATTGTATGGCCTTGAACACGAAAAGATATACAAGACATGTCAGTATTGTGTTTAAACAAAACCTAAAACATAAGTCGAAATTTAAATGCCGGGAAGTCAGATAGAGATAACTACAAAGAGAGCCCAAACGGTCATTGCCGTCTTACTTAGACGCCGGGGCCTTGCGGAGATGGGACCGCTGTGTTAGGGTTGAATCTCCTATATGTTAATTAATGGGGTCAACAACTCGATGACCCCGGATACTCGTGGAGGCCCTAGTGAGTTTCTATGAGGAATCCTTCATCTAGTACTTTGTGATATGTAAAACCTAACATAACAATCAGACGAAAGTTTGTGCCTAGAAAATTAAAAGCAATTGTATTTTACGGTCCCTATTTGTGTACTTTTAATATAACTTTTATTCTGTTTTTGGAAATGAGATAGTTATCAAACAGATTAACTGGAATAACTCCTCTCAATGATATTGGGTTGTTTCGTATGATGGTGTTAACAGTTGTTAAAAGGGTTGATCAGAATAGTTACTTGAAAGGCTTGTCCTGTCTAAAGAAAAAACCTAACTTTGAGGTACGACACAAGATTCGGGAAGGTGTTAGCTAAGTTTTTTGACCTGATGTTTTCTTGACTGATCATCTTGGAAAACGACCTTGAGCTTGAAAAAAGAAACAAATATAAACCATCTTCAAACGGGAAATTCGAGACGTTTCTACATATAACGCGTCTACAGTTTCGTTAGAGAAAACACAAACGCCCATGTAAACTATAGACAAATATATGAAAGACGAGATCCTGACACCTGATGTAGTACCCAAGCAGAACACATGTATAAGAGAATCGGCCCCCATTTATAACTTCCCGTGTGACAGGACATGCGGTCAACTACCTACATCTGTATGTCTTTATCCCGTTGGTGTGTCACGCCCAATGCATCTGTGCATATACGCAAGACATTTATGATAGCAGTTTATGTTTTGGACTGTGAATGTTGGCACCTCCTAGAAGAGAGCATACATATTGTACTCCAGTTTTCTTTGAGACAACCAGAAGAGAAAGCACAATAGAAATTGGGTTTGTCTTGTTGATATTTATGAATCAGATCCTCGCAGTACTGTTTGTGATATTATCTCTTGTCCGCCTCGCTTCACTAGTTGACCTTGTGAACCGATGTAGCTTCTGTGACCACTCCAATCGAGCAATAACATACAGTTACACCTACACTATACGGGGTGTACCATGAAGCAATTGTATCACACTTGTATTCATTTGTCTCATTTCATGATAATAAAACGGCATTTACCACTAAAAGTACCACAGTAACTAAAAGTGTTATTACACTACGATAATTTATCGGAAAATATTGTCCTGCCAATATTCTCATCTCTTCAGGACAAGTCAATCAAGTTTAGTCACATACCGTGTCCATTCCACAAGAGTTACGCACCTGAGAGAGAAGATATTTTAACACTTGCACATAAGATTATTTTGTTTTGCGTATCCAAAGACTGAATAATGATACTCAAAACCATTTTTGCATATGCAAAATTCGTGTTTTCATTCCGAGAAACCCCATGAATCTTTTGAGGTATGCGAAATTCAAATTTGCATGTGTAAAAAAGAGCTTATAAAATTCGGTTTTCGGGTATGCTGTATTAGTTTTGTTTATAGTAAACTGTTTGACTGTGACACATGTCTCGCGCCATATTAACTAACTAGGAATCAAGGTAATAGTTTGTCATTCCTGATTTAACACTTAAACAGGTAATTATCACCTAATCACTAGTCTAGAGGGTACTGAATTGCTAGACTGTCTGGCATTATGTCACACAGTTTATCCAGGGTAATGGCAACCACTGGTTCAGTTTCATCTTTTCAAATCTCTTTGTTATTTATAAATAACGCAACGTTCGGAACATCACACTCAAAAAGCTGACGAATGGTTGAGTAAAATTTAACATATATAGTGATTTTGTTAGAAAGTTACTATAGTAAAACGTATTATTTTGGTTTGGATTTGGAACTTCAGGAACTTAGATGGTGTATCACTTTACAACGAAATATAGAAATGTAACGTATCTACTCTAGGTAATGTGCATGATATATCTACTCCACGTAGGGTTATTTCAGCAGGTGTAGTTTTTATGCAGGTACATCTATTCACAACAGAGAAAGTCTAACGAAGGATTATAACATTAACAGCTATATGTATACAGGTATATATCTCTACCCTTTAAGGTTAATCTTGGGTAAGTCATAATATCAGGGGGATGGGAATACAGGTACATCTCTACTGTATAGGGTGAGTCTAAAGTAAGTTATAACATCAGGAGGGATAGGACTACAGGTACATCTCTACTGTGTAGGGTTAGTCTATGGTAAATTATTAACATCCGAATAGATAGGACTACAGGTACATCTCTAGTCTAGGTTAAGTTATAACACCAGGAGAGATAGGACTACAGGTACATCGCTACTATATAGGGTGAGTCTATGGTAAGTTATAACATCAGGAGAGATAGGACTACAGGTACATCTCTACTGTATAGGGTTAGTCTATGGTAAGTTATAACATCACGAGGGATTGGTCTGCAGATGCATTCTACTGTATAGGGTTAGTCTATGGTAAGTTATAACATCACGAGGGATTGGTCTGCAGGTGCATCTCTACTGTATAGGGTTAGTCTATGGTAAGTTATAACATCAAATGGGATGGGACTACAGGTACATCTCTAGTCTAGGGTAAGTTATAACACCAGGAGAGATGGTAATACAGGCACATCTCTACTGTATATGGTTAGTCTATGGTAAGACTGTATATGGTTAGTCTATGGTAAGTTATAACATCCGAAGAGATAGGACTACAGGTCTAGTCTAGGGTAAGTTATAACATCCGAAGAGATAGGACTACAGGTCTAGTCTAGGGTAAGTTATAACATCAGGAGAGATGGGAATACAGATCTATGGTAGCCTTATAATAACAATAGTTATATGTATTCATGTATATTTCTACACTAAAGGGTAAGTACAGTTACTCTACTCTATAATGGTTCTTCTATGGTAGGATTAGTACAACAGTAAGGATGGGTATACAAGTACATCATCTACTCTATAGGGTAAGTCTATGGAAGGATCATTAACACCAGGTGTGCTGTTTATACAGGTATTAGGTATCATTGTCACAAGTGTAATCAACATATCTGGCCCACTAACACGTGACCCATCGTTATATCAGGCACTATAGTACATACACGTGATAGGTATATCTATGATAACAGTACAGAGGTGAAGATCACATGACTAAACAACTCAACACGCTTCATCTTTGTTGAATAAAGGTGAAAAAGTAGTGACACGAACGATTTTTAAATTCCGATGTGCTTGTTCGATGTTAAGATGAGGTCAAGTTAACAGTTTTGGGTAGGTTAAGAAATGATCATGAAATCTGACTTAGATGGCAGTGACATGGTACGTGACAATTTGCCAGATGAAATACGAATTCTATTCATAATCGGTGGTTTGAGATGTTTACATTCTAATGTCGTAGCTTTATCATTAATTGACTGTGTTTGAAACATGCGCGACTCTCAATGAAAGGTATTTCACAAGGTTATGGTCTAGTGGAATGTTTCTCCACGCGTTGCAAACGTCAAAAAATAATTGACGAATATGTGACATTTGGGCTTCTTACTTGTTTTTGTATGAACACTCTCGTCATATTGTGATCGTGTTTGCGTTTGATGAAACCACCTGCGATCCTACGTAATATTCCCGGGAACCTTGCAAGGAGGACAGAGACAACTTTGTTTTTGTGAATGACCTTCCGGGTGATTGATATGTACATGTTGTTAGACAACATATTACGTCACAAATAGAGCGCCAATTAGTGTTACACAATTACATGTGATCCTTACTGTGTTATACAGCTGGTGTATGTGTGTCGCGTGTGACGTCAGAGGCACGCGCTCGTACATTCTATGGTGTATTATACTATCATCATAACAAAAACTTCGGGTGGCCTGATACATCACACGTGCATGTCATACTCGTGTGATATATCCTCTACCTAATCTACGCTTCTACGTATTATAACCATTATTAGTAGTATTATGATTAAACATACGATTGCACACATGTGTCACGATTTTTGGGTGTTTTAACCGTTATAAAAAATGTTGAAAATCTGCTGTTCTGACATTCTGCAATCGTAATATTCAGCAATCTATGGCATTGCCACTAAAACACACTGCCAACTTCAGACGTTATTCATATCAACTATGGTGACGTCATCAATATTATCATTCAAGATGACTGTTCTAATTCAAGAACAAGCATGCACGATATACTCTTTCATTCGAACAAAATGCTCCATTCTGATTTATATTTCACTTTAGGTTTTCATGAATCAGCCGGATATGTTCGATTTACAAAAATAGAATCAATTGGTAAATTATTACAACAATACAATACATTTTTTACCAACAAACCAAAATGTCCTTTTCTATATTTTTATTAACCTGTTTAAACAATTACAGTTTACTTGCCTCAGCTGTGTTTAGATAAACTAAACTGAACCCATCTTTTCAACACGGCATTAAGTCGGTGACCTCAATCCATTCATGACCCATTGCATAACCTTTATACACGAAAATTTCCCGTCCATGTGATCATGATATACGCGCATGATCACGCAGATGAGAGGGGTCCCACGATCTATAACACCTTTAAAGTTTATCATACTACAGTATCTATGTTGATACCTATATCACCAGGAAAGAATTAGAATGAAAGACATATACTGTACATATTATGCATGTAGGCTATATTTCAACTTGGTTGAGCAGATTTTTATTTTAAAATGCCATTTCTTGAATAAAATATATTTGATGTCCTTCCACGCGACTTAAGAAAAAAACGAATATATAAACACCGAACAGAAAGGGAAATCAGCTATAAAAACATATGAAGACTGTATTTATTCAGTAGCTTGATTCCTGATTCAATTCTGTATCTTTTTTTTCAATTTCACGGATCAACTATCCCATAGCCATACCACATATTGACGCAGTCTGGTGTTTGCTGGTCACGGTGATCTGATACTATATATGTGACGAAATGTATTGAAAGAGTACCCTGCATGGGTCCTAGTGACACGGAACAACGTGACCAGAGAAAATTTATCAAATATTTCATCAGCTTAGCTGCGGCAAATCCTTAGACATCATGCTGTAACTGAAATTGACTATTCCAGAAGACGAAGAGGACCAGCGCATCGTGTCACATGATGAATAACCCAAGTAGGGTGTGTGTGTACATACTGATAAGTACCAGAAGGAGCCTCCGATTGTCATGTCTATTTATAGCTAAGGTTGTATGTACAAAGATCAATTGGTCACAAGACATTTGTTAGAAAATACGCACATGTAAACGTGATAAAACTCACATATCATAGCTGATAAACTGTTTTTCGTTGTGAAGTAAATGCTCGAATGCTCCATACTTTTCTAGAGCGTGCATATTACACTTTAGACTTGATCACATGGTTGTAATCATTATAAACTGAACAACCCTTGCGTTGATGTTTACTTGTAAAACAAATTATAATTTATAAAATAAACAATACCAGCATTGATAATGAGATATGCAATACCAGTGCGAATACTTGCAGTGTAAAACACTGTACATTGTATCAAATTCTACGTTACAGTTGTTGACAAGTACATGTAAATCTTTGTATAGTGTATGAAATATACAGTCGTTGATATGTATATGTAAGACTTCACACACTGTGTGAAATATATAATTGTTGATAAGCACATATGAAACTTTATACATATCAAAATGTTTTTCAATAAACAGTCTGAGAGTTCTTAATATTGTATCTAATCAAGGGTAACAACAAAGCCACTTACAAAGGCCTTGGTAATAGTTTGGACATAGTATTGACAATAAAATCAATGGCTGAGGTATATTATTGGTAACATCTATATATAGAAGATATACTAATTAGGTACGTGTGCTTATAAGAATTCCGTGTACATATCTATTGCAATTGCGACAAACAATAGTAGATATAATATGATTACCAACCTAGAAGAGTATAGGAATGCCGGAGATATACTGGTAGAGACGCGCGTTAGCTCATCACTAAATGCAGTTTATAAAAACAGGAAATAGTTGCACCCTGGTTTGAACCTAATTGGGCCTAAAACAGAAATAAACACCGTGAAATAAACCCAGACATTCTCGAGAGCGAGATTCCGCACGGATGTAAACATGTAACCTTAATTCAGGCGCTGAGAGATAGCATAACGAAACTATAATACTCTAACGATGACGCATGGGAAGTCATTGTAGATAAGGTTATATATCAGCTTATGAATAGAATCTTAAATAAATCATTTAGGAAATAAAATAACTATGGACAAAATTCCTAAACAACTTCCTGTTGATCCGAGTAATAGAAACCGATCATATGTAAACGATGGTGCGAGTAATGGTGTAACTTTCATAACTATTAATAGCATCTTCACGTGGACCCAAAACTTAGATAGCGATTTAACAGTAAACATCACTGTGAATCCATGTGGAAATAATTTTCATGTTGTATAAATATGTAAACAATGCCAGCGATTGGTGACTTCTACTTTCGTTTCTACAATTTGAGTTCAGCAATGTCTAACCTAACCAATCAGTATATTAATAACCTGGTATTTCTATTTTCATTTTCGTATTTTGAAAACAAACATATCAATGTAAACATGTTATGTTCGCATAGTGCTAAATTTATTTTTGTTATTAGTTATAACTACAAACGTGTAAAATAACACGAATAAATTATTGTAATGTATCTGTATTGGTGAAATACAAGCAATGATTAAAATCCCGACTGGTCCACATCACCGATAAGTCCTAGAGGGAATTTATTTTTGACATAATGTGTCTATTACACTACGTTACAGGTACAACCACCTGTATGGGTATTATGTTCATCAAATCAAATTGATAAATGTACTAGATACCGTACATATGTGTACTTCATAAATAGATAGTACTTTAATAGCTAGGTGTAAAGAAAGCTGGTTCATAAATCTAACTCTCCGTCCTTACTGCCAATCATTTCAGTACGTACACAGAACACAAGTCATGCACCCCCCCTCCCCCCTCTCTCTCTCTCTCTCTCTCTCTCTCTCTCTCTCTCTCTCTGTTATTCTTGGATGCAAAACCCCAGTCACTCCTACGACTGATCTACAATGACACATAACACAGAATTCATCTGCAGATGATAAAATCATAAATTAAACGTGAATAATAAAACTGTTTTTACGATTGTAACTTCTACAAATCAGTGTCATATATTGTTTTAGATAAAGATATCTCTGTTTATGAAGGATGAGTACTATCTATTACCATATGGTATATGACCATCATCAATTGGAAAGGCCCAAAAGATCATCAGATACAAAATACACGTTAAAGACTTAATTGCATAATAAAGTAATTTCGTCCATTTAAGACTCTGTGTTAATTAAGGCTAAAAGCATGTCAAAAGTGTTCTAAAACATACAATGTACAATGTAACATTATATAGAAATAAAGCAAACGGGAGTAGGTTCCATACATACTTAAAACTCCTACAAAATGTGTGTACAACAGATAAATCATTCTTAAACTATATTTCATGTAAACTGTACCAGCTTACAATCTAGTTTAAAGGTAACGACAAGGACTGACAGATTGGTGTCTTCTACTTTCGGTTCTACAATTAAATCAGCAATGTGTCACATTAAAGTCAGTATAAAAATAACCTGGTATTTCTATTTTCATTTTCGTATTTTGTAAACAACATAACAATGTAAACATGTTAAGTTCGCATAGTGCTAAATTTGTTTATTGTTATAAGTTATAACTACAAACGTGTATGTATCTATATTGGTGAAATAAAAGCAATGTTTTGGGAGGTTTTTTTGTTGCTTTTTGTTGTTGTTGCACAAATATTCATACACTTATTTTTTCTTATAAAACTTCATGTATATATATATATAAATTAAATATTGTAAAAGTCGCAATGTACTACTGTACTAAGAAATGTTTTCTACCAAACAACCATATGATAGGCATTATTTTGAGCCAATACTGAGTACCAAATTTGTTTTAAAAGCAATGGTTAAAAATCCGACTGGTTCACATTGACCTAGACAGATGAAACAGCTGTATGATGCAGTGGAATTTACTTTTGACATGATGTGTCTATAACACTACGTTACAGGTACAATCACCAGTGTGGGTATTATGTTTATCAAATCAAATTGACAAATGTACTAGATACCGTACATATGTGTACTTCATTAATAGATAGCACTTTAATAGCTAGGTGTAAAGGAAGCTGGTTCATATATCTAACTCTCCGTCCTTACTGCCAATCCTTTCGGTACGTACACAGAACACAACTCATACAGCCCCCCCCCCCCCCCCCCCCCCCCCCCCCCCCCTCTCTCTCTCTCTCTCTCTCTCTGTTATTCTTGGATGCAAAACCCCAGTCACTCCTCCGACTTATCTACATTGACACATACTACAGAGTACACCTGTAGTTCATAAAACCGTGAATCAAACGTGAATAACACAACTGTGTTTACGATTGTATCTTCTACAATTCGTTATCATATATAGTTGTAGATAAAGATACTTATCTTAGTTTATAAAGGATAAGTACTATCTATGACCATAGGCTATATCGCATTCTCGTCGATTAATCTCACAATCCATTCACTAAAACCTCGTTTACTCTTCACTTCGACCACGTGAACCTCATCGTACCTTTAACTCACTATGTACAAGTGCTTAAATATCATCAACATGGAATGGCACAAAAAATCACCAGAAATTCTAATAAAAGTACACACTAAATACTTGGGAGTCGATTAAGAAAACCAAACAAAGAAAACTTTTTTACACAACTCCTCCCCCTCCTCCTCCTCCTCCTCCTCCTCCTCCTCCTCATTGTAGTGCAGTGCCGCACATCACAGAACATGTACGTAATATATACATGATATACATTGGTTAGAAGTGATGTCTAACCGATATCGGCTAATGAGACACTATTGATTGATTGATTCTGTTATAATCTAATAAATATGACATATACCATGTTTATCATTTGTGAGACAGACATGACAACAGTTAAATACGTTTCACAGACATGACAGTGCTTGGGAACATTTTAGAAATAACGACCTCTCGTTGACAGGACCAATTACCGGTACAATACTAGTACACTATTATAAACGCAACAATGGCCCAGTTTATACACAAATGACGTCAAACATAAAATGAAAAAAGTGCTGCTTAATAAAGAAAATTTCATTTGAATAAACCTTTCAGTTCTTTAAATTTTTTGATTTAATTCAACCCTTTATTATACATTTATAATTACACATATATTGACATTACATGTGAATGTGAATACAGGTATTGAAGGGAATGTGCGTCATCGAATTCATACCCATATACAAACACCAACAATGAGGTTCATTCCAATGGCTGAATCAGTATTGTGTTACTGTAAAATAAAAAGGCGTTAAAAGAATTTATAAAAGAATGTATTAGTGGTACAGACACGATTTCAGTAATCCACTGTTTTATGTATTAGTGGTACAGACATGATTTCAGTAACCCACCGTTTTATGTATTAGTGATACAGACACGATTTCAGTAATCCACCGTTTTATGTATTAGTGATACAGACACGATTTCAGTAATCTACCGTTTTATTTATTAGTGATACAGACTCGATTTCAGTAATCCACCGTTTTATGTATTGGGACTTCTGTCAGGGATTTTCATCTTAAATATCAAATGCACAATTTTCTAGTTTCTGAATCCGTTATTGATGATTCCTGCAAAAATTATATTTTGTGAAACGGAAGCATAGTTAACAATAAGAATGGCCCGATACACGAATGTGAACTATTTTGGGGGAATAATGACTTAACAGATGACATTATATCAACACAAACTTCTACTATCAGATATTATATCATACTTCCCTATACCATGATTCAAACAAGGAATGTTTTTGTTCCGTAATAAAAACGTTCATATAAGGAAGCTACCTTAAGGAAAAACACGCATATGATAGGACGTTTAAAGACACCATGTTTAACGAATGAAGCACAGTTTTCTGTACTATCTCAAGTTTCTCGACGGAAGTAGCTGCTGAAATATCAATAAATCATCGCCACTCTGGGTAGGATTATCTCGACAAGAAAAACATGTAAACATAACATGAACTTGTCGAGAAAATCCCATGGTTTCATAAATGCATAGGCCTATACGTGTCCACTCCTGTTTAACGGGCGCGTGGGATAGTGTCCATAGTTTCACCGAGATAAGTCACATCACGCGTACTTCAGGCAAATATCGATAAACAAACAAAGAAAAACTAACAAAAAAATACAATTTGTTAAGCAAAGCATTGTAGGTTGAATTATATTTGGTAGGCAAAATACTGATAGTTATATAGTTTATGTAGTTGGCAAAATATTGCATTATATCTGTTGGGCAAAACCTTAATACTGTAAAAGTTCGCGATGTGCCTCTTTTAACTGACAGCTGTATGGATATTTTCGCGATGTGTCTCTTTTAACTGACAGCTGGACGGAAATTTTCGCAACGTGAATATTTTAACTGACAGCTGTATGAATTTTGTTTTCGCGATGTGCCTCTTTTAACTGACAGCTGAACAGAATTTTTCGTGATATGCCTCTTTTAACTGACAGCGGTATGGAAAGTTTTCGCGATGTGACTGATAGCGGTATGGAAATTTTCACGTTGTGCCTCTTTAAGCTGACTGCGGTTTGGAAATTTTCGCGATGTGCCTCTTTCAACTGACAGCGGTATGGACATTTTCGCGATGTGCCTCTTTAAACTGACTGATGAATGGAAATTTTCGCGACGTGCCTCTTTTAACTGACAGCGGTATGGAAAATTTTCGCGATGTGCCTCTTTCAACTGACAGCTGTATGGAAATTTTCCCGATGTGCCTCTTTTAACTGACAGCTGTATGGAAATTTTCGCGATGTGCCTCTTATAACACGGAAATTTCCATATCGCGAAAAATTCCACTCTTACTGATTTGTTTTATTTTCGGTTGGACACTTACGTTATATGATATTTAAACGTTGCAAAACACTGATAGTTGTTTAAAATCAGGTGGACAATACACACCAATTGTTGCATTATATAAGGTTTGTAAAACACTTAACCGTACCAAACATAGAAGATCAATTTCAGGTTTCCTCTGTGTTTCATGAACAGACCTAGAATACATAGACTCTGCTGGGGACCCCATATCAGTTGCACTACTGAGAAAGAGTGTATGGTTACATCTCTACACTAAAAACAATTAATCTGTACTATTTATTTTTTATTCAGACGGATGCAACTCACATCAGAGCAGAGGAGAGCGGGCTTGGTGTCTGTTTAAATTTGTGTACTGCTCTTCATTCAAACATTTGGCTATGTACGTTGCATGTAATTTTGTATTTGCCTTCGGGTTACTACGCGATTTAACACGACATCAAATATTTAACCGTAGTTACTTGTATAGCTATATTTCACACTCGCCTACGGATGTCTGCCCCTTTTCATTGCCATACGGTTGTCCCGTCTACAAATTATCTGCTTTAATTTATGATGTTGACTTACAATGGATCTGAAAAGGATATCGTGTTTGCTAAACACAGACGGAGGCCGGTTGTGCGACAGACATAATGCTCCCGTGACGTCACAGTTTTATGAATGAACACGTTTGTAGTTATATATACTTTCTCAGCCACGTTTAGGTAAGATCTTGTCTATATACCTAGGCTCGACATAGGTCATCGTTAGACCACAGGTACACATTCTGCCCTCTACTGGGAGTGGCGATATCAGGTAGCTAGTTACACAGGGTCCCAGTACATTTCCCAAAACCACATGGAGGGGATTGTCGGCTAAACCTCAGAAATGTACATGTGTAGACAGTTTGCGTGTGAAAAAAATCTTTTGAGATAAATATATGACTAAGAATATAAATTATATGAATCGGACAATAATATTATGATATTCGACAAATAGTTGTTGGTTTGTTTATGTTGGTGGTTCGTACTTGTGCATTGGTTAATCTCTATAAGCCTATTAACCATTGAGCTACCCAGAAATATCTGGTTATTTTATATTTTGTTTTTTACTATTTACTTTAACATATTTGTTCTTTTATGCTTTAATCTGGCAGCAACGATAAATATTCGAATAGTATACACGTTATTTCTACAATGTTAATCTAAGGTCGAGAAGAGTGGGTGAGGACAGATTAATGTCGGTTAGAAACTATGAATATTTCAGTGAGAAACTTAGAGCAGGAGGAGGGATATTTGTATGCTTTGATTCGGTTTGATTCACAAATATGATTTTAGAAAACCTGATTAAATATGTACAAAAGTAAATATATCTTTTTTAAAGCTTATCTAACGTATAAATCTAACGCAAAATTTTTTATTTAGAATTTCTAAAGATACACAGAAAGAAATAAAACCGGTCTTTTCCACAAGTATGTATGAATATCATTCCACAGACCACAACTGACTGGGAACACCAGGTGTACACTGAGTATCACATTTCATGACAAAGTCAGGTATTCAAGTCATAACCACATAGTGTATGTAATACGACAGTAACTATGACACTGATCACATCCCAAACAGAGCACTACAGAATAAGTAGGAGCAAAACCCCCTTCCTCCTCCCTAAAAACTGTTCATAACATGTTCCCATTAATGTTCAAAATACACGTATAGTATCTAAAATATTTCTTATATGGTATAGATTGTGGTAATTTTTGGGGTTTTAGGTTGTAATTTATATCATGCATAAATCTAATAATAACACTCACTAATTTATACTGTTGCAAGCATCGTTCAGTTTTTGGGTTGTATGCCACAATATAAAAAAAAACAATAGTAACGCCGGTTTTTTTCCCAACCCCGAAGCAGCGCGAAGCGCCGCCGGGGTTTGATCTGTAAACACTTTGTCCACTTCCAATGCTTCCCAATGCGTAAAAGACCTCTGGGAAATTGAGGCCGCACACTGTCTACAACAAGAAAATGCAGCTAAGCTGCTGGATACCAAACCTTTTTATGAAAATGACTTACTGACAGTTCAACAACCACGAGGGAACGGATCCTGCATACTTGGATCAATTTAATTATAATTATATAAATTGTAAATGGCATTAATTATGTTGTCCAGAATATTCCGTTCACGCACAATATCTACAGTTTTAACCGCACGTTTAGGCCAAATGTCAACGATTTGGTAATAACGTCATCTTCTGAGAGAGAGAAGCAAGGACATAAGATGATTTACATAAAAGATCATTTATACCTTTTGTCGTATTGAACGGGAAAACTACGAAATTTTTAATTTCTTACATTTTTTCACGTTTCGCTGCGCAAATATTGCTACACCAGAAAAGCGCGGGAACGTGTAACGTAGTTTTTGTCTCCAAGTTGTAATGACGTCACGCTTGACAACAATACAGAGCGTCATTTTGAATGGGTTTTCACTGCAATTTTGTCGTTTGCTAGTATTTATTATCTGGTAAGATTTCCAGACAAAAATGATATTAATTGTGTAGTTATAAAAAAATAATAAAGTATGCTGCATAGGTAGACAGAACAACCACTTATTCTGCCGTCACTTCATCGAAACTGAAAATCTACGCAGAGAATATAATGTACCGTTCAGATTGGCCAATACTTATAGAGTGAAGTTTTTACTTGTGAAGATATAATGTTTCATTTATCTTCACTGCATTAAAGATATGTTTTTATTGAATGGAGAATTCATGATATTTCACAAGTAAACTGCAATGAATGCCGATACCGTAGCATTTACCATCATATTTTTGTAGACGACATGCGGTAGACTAAGTAGCTGTGTTGTCTACCTTTGCAGCATTCATGATTGTTTTTACATAACTGCACAATTGATATCATTTTTGTTTGGAAATCTTACCAGATAATACTAGCAAACGGCAACATTGCAGTGAAAACCCATTCAAAATGGCGCTCTGTATTGTTGTCAAGCGTGACGTCATTGCAACGTGGCATCAAAAACTACGCTGCACATTCCCGCGCTGATGCAGCAATATTTGCGCCGCGTGACGTGAACAAATGTAAGAAATAATAAAAAAAAATCATGGTTTTCCTGTGGTTGTTGGACCGTTAGTAAGTCATTTTCATAAAAAGGTTTGGGGTCCAGCAGCTTCGCTGCATTTTCTTGTTTTAAATGCTAACTTCTGATTGGTCAAAAATTGATATAAAAAATTAATGAACATTTTCATTTTGAAAAGAAGCTAAATAACAGTAAACGTTGTATATAAGAAGGTTTCGGTTTGTCTTTCAAATGAAATTAAAAGAAATAGCGAAGATTTGTTCCTGATTATGACGTTTATACCTACGTTACGTAGAATACATTTTTAACCTATACCCCTTCCATCATTCCTTACATAACTCAACTAGGGGGATGAAATTGAAAAATCGTGTTTTTGTTTTCATGACCTTTTAAACATTTGTGCCAGATTTGAAAAAAAAATCCGAAAACTATCTTAATGAAGCACCGAAAAGGCTGACAAAGTCGTTATATTGTTACACCCAAGGGCATTTTCATAATTATTATTGTCATTTTTTGAGAAAAACGTAAGGCCACATCACTTCCCATATGACACACACTTACCAATCGACGGTCAACCTCGAAATCCCATTGGTTGTACTCACTTGTGTTCTGTTCAGAGAATTTAAGTAGTGAGTGTAACTCCTGGAAACTCGAGGATGACCGATGGTTTATAAACAAAAATATTGGCGAGGAAGAAAAATATGCAACTCTGAGCTACTGGGAAGCTTCTGTCGACCACTATGTCAAAAAGAGCAACACCTCCATCACAATGACTTATGAAACTTTCAAATTAAACTTCACAATATGTATTGTATCTTAC
The DNA here is from genome assembly GCF_002113885.1 of Mizuhopecten yessoensis. NCBI lineage: Eukaryota > Metazoa > Mollusca > Bivalvia > Pectinida > Pectinidae > Mizuhopecten > Mizuhopecten yessoensis. The sequence continues at coordinate 680,271 of NW_018408833.1, forward strand.
ACAAAATACACTGAAGGCACTAATAGTGTTAATTGATTGCTATCAAACTGACGTAACATCGTGTTCTTGTGTAACATTAACTGGAAGCACGTGCTTGTTGACTTAACAGTAATTTGATTAATTGATACAAAATTACTTTTTTTACTCATTCTGATCTTCATCAACCTGTGTAAAAAATCTCTTTTTTGAACATTAAACATTCCGCTGTTTTTTTCTGTGGGAAGGTCTATCCATAATGTACAAGACTAAATTCTAGTGGATATAAAGACCAAAGCGGATTGACCAAATGTCCAGATTATAATAAATTATAATAGATTATAGTGACTTACCTGAAGAATTAGGGCGGGTGGACATTGTATACTAAGTATATTACGTAATCGACCCAAAAACCCAAAAAGACCGAGTGCAGAAAGTCAGTTTTGTCTAAGGTCAAACACACAGGATCACGAGTACAATTGAGTTCAAATAGGTAACGTAGGTTTCCTTTGACAGAGAGAGTACCGGTACTCTAAACTGTCGGTATGTATAGTCGAACCAGATCGAAGTCAACCTGCCATACTTCCCGTCGTCTAACATGTAAAAGAAACACCCAAAACCATCTCATATCTCAGAGAAACTTCTGGTCGTCTAACTTGCCAAAGAGACTTCCGGTGAACTGTCATCGACATATACGGCAGTCTAACTTGTCAGAGACATCCGGTAGTCAAATATGTCGGAGAGATTTTCGTCAATCTAATCTGTCAGAGAAACGTCCGGTAGTCTAATCTTTCAGGGAGACTTTCGGTAGTCTAACCAGTCAAAGAAACCTCCGAAAATCTTACCTACCAGGAACTTCCGGTAGTCTAGCCCTAAAAGAGACTTCCGATAATCTTACTAGATAGGGAGATTTCCGGTAGTCTAACCTGTCCGAATGACTTCCAGTAGTCAAAATCGTCAGAGAGACTTCCAGTAGTTAAAACCAGACAGAATGATATCAAAGTGTAAATAGATATTCCAGAATATTTTGACACAAATACTTAAAATTGGAGAAGACATATAATAAGTTTAGAAAAATGACATCAAAAGCACAAATTTTATCATCCACACTGACACACAAAGGGTGTATACTGTTCCTTTATTTACCTACGGATGCGTGAAGATGTTACACCCAGTCAACAGCGGGCGCGGTTCCTCTAATATTTGTGTCGTCAGTTGAGGGCGTCGCACTCATACCTGGCTGTGAGAAAGAAAACGTGTCTAATACAAAAAAGTGCATATATTATACACTTTTCAAAATAATATTGATATTTGAGTACACCATACAACAGTGGTTGTGAGAAAGTGTGTTCAATAATGGTTAACTATGATGATTTTTATTTTAACATCTCCTCCTGCTGACATGACGCATCAATATCTTGCAATGTATCGCATTAACTAAGAAGGTTGACCTTTGACCTTGAATGGTAATTCATGGTTCTGAACAGGGTACTAAGGAGACCACAGCCGTTGTGTTGTGTCTTAAATAATGCATATAAATAAGACAATGGTGTTTTAGGTTTTTTGATCACGGAAAATAGTTCGTTTCTTAAAGGAACCTTTAACCCATTTCATTAAAGAGGTTTGCATGTGAAACTTGGCAAACAAACATTCTGTTTCGTGCAATGCATTGAGAACTGTATTTAAATTAACTAAATATTGAAATAATTCAATTAAAAAGTTGTTAAAAGATAAACATCCTCTGCCTCATCATTGTGTATGATAGTTCCTAGAAAGCAAGGTACAACGAATTTTGAGGAAAACAAACATTTGAATCCTCACTGTGTATTAAATTGGATAGCTAGCCCCTAATAGGTAAGGTACAACGCATATTTAAATGTTTGTTTTGAGATTTCTTACTCCTACCAAAAATCACTACGGAACAAACTCCATGTGTAGCTCTGTTCACACGCTGTATGTGTAAGGTTTCGGCGAATCGTTTGGTCTGATCACAATAGGAAATCAATTGGTTAAGAAAAGAAGTTACCAAACAGATACCTCCAATAAGTTTGGCTAGACGTTTTATTGCACAAGAAAGTCGTGGGAACTGTTACTAGTGTAAAACACACGACGTGTTCAGGTGCTTTAGTGCACTTCTACTGCGTACTACAGTAAACAAACCATTGTAATCAGTGAAGCACACACCTTCACAGAAATGTCATTGGATAGTAACAAAAGCGTTGTCTACAGAAATATATATCTAACAATTATTTTATTTGGATAGAATATCTGAGTTAAATATAATTAAAAGTTGTAAAATTTGTAACATTTTTACTTCGTTTGGTTTTCTACATCTATAGGCAAGATTTTCTCGAATCGGTATTTCTTTTCTTCGTATCAACTGTTATTGTTATAAGTATATACGCAGAACCGGAAGTGTACATGTTGCTGATGCTGACTTTAGAGTGCTTCCTCACTGAAATACCATGCCGAAGGCACGCAGCACAGTATTCCACCTGATCACATTATACGGACAACAGGTTATTTGTTATTTTGTATTATTTTACGGCTCATCGACAATTTGAGTCATTTAGGGCCAAACAACAATGTAAACAATAGACATTCACATAAAACTGAATACATAAAAAACAAGAAACAAAAGGTTAAAATGTGTAAAGATGTCAAAATATATCAATAGCAAACGAATTGTTTATAAAATATATCATATCTTATTATAGAGATTAATTGAATGCAACTTTGAAATCAGTGCTTTTAATCATGAAGTGTTTAACTGTAAATGGTTGATCACAGGCATGACAACAAGGTTGGTATATTCTATGTAAAATGTAACTATGTGTGATATAGGTATGGCCTGTGCGTAGTCGCGAGAGGACAACGTCCTCTCTGTGGTCTGCTCTACCTTTTGCACATGAACCTACCTTAGGTTGAACTGAAAATAACTTATTGTTTGTTTCTTCAGACCATTCGGACGACAGGTAAACAAGTTGTTGTGATAACTCTAAATGCTGAACGATAGGCAGGGAATAGCATCTACCATTTTTAAGGAATTGGTATATCCCGGCCTTTGAACAGAACTCATTGCCTACCCCACCTGGGCGTACTTTACCTGCAGGCCAATTGATTGAATAGTATTTCTTAAGAGTTCTAAAATATATGTAGCAAATAAAAAAAGGAAAAGGTGTCTTTTACAAATCTGTTTTGCTTTTAAAGGCATCTCTTTGAAAAGTATATAGTCGATAAATTTACGGTAGAATATGACTATTTCGACATACATAACATACCACATCATCCGTGAGAGCTCTTAATCAATTTCTCAGTTTCTGCTTGGTTTGTTTGGCGCATGTGTATTAATTTACCTTAATGCACTTGCATCTTATACGTCATACGAGCCTGATCGACGTTTCTTCGACGTTAATATGGTGTTATATGTGTTATTCTTTCATCAAGAGATTCTTGGACGGCCAGACAACATCCATATTTCTCCTACATGCCGGGAGTATTTATGATATATTAGAATGTCTACTGTCTGTTGTATTCCTTCGAATGAAACGAAAAAGTCGTCAAATCAAACTTAAATACTTATATTCCTTAATAAGATGTTCTGAGTCATATATTGGACAATAGGGCTACAGACAATTGACCACCTGTATACGTTATCTTGTAAGTGTGACCTGTACTGATCTGTACTTAATTCCCGATCATGTTAAAATAACGATATGATTGTAAATGAATAACACAGGGCACTTTAATCTTAAAAAAGGCATATCGAACAATAGCTGTTTTGTCTGCCTCATGGAAAGTAATACGTCTCGGACTGCATTGTGACTAACTTGTTGTTATATGTTCCACATCAGTGCGTCAGTACAGTTGCTGAACCCTATCGCCTACAGCCCTACCCAATGACATGCAGTTTACACACACCATACAACAGAACACAGGAAGATATGCAAATGTTATTTTTGTATTGTTCCTGGTTCACAGAGCAAGCGATATTTGGATACCCAAAGGACGTGTTGCAGAAGATAGGGACCATTACATGGCGATACATGAATCTCAGTATGAATGAAGGCCTGAATGTTTAATGAACACATACGTCGTTAGATGATCAGTAATTCATGATCATATGCTATTGTCAATGGGTTACTAGCTAGCAACCACGTGAAAAAATATATGGGAAAACGTCATGGTCTTCCGCTTCCGTGTGATTTTACAGAAAACAAAACAAACAAAGAAACGAACGTTGCAGATTTATGTTTTTAAAGTTGCTCATCTGGAAAATTATTTCATATCGATGTCGAGTTTTATTTTCAATTTGTGGTGTTTTAATGTGTTCTTTGTACATTTCGCTGAATTGTGTTCCAGTAAATTTCGTTATATTGTGATCTGGGTATATTTCGTTATATTGTGATCTGGGAATATTTCGTTATATTGTGATCTGGGTACATTTCGTTATATAATTATCTGGGTACATTTCGTTATATTATGATCTGGGTTCATTTCGTTATATTGTGTTCTATGTAGATTTCGTTGTAATGTGTTCTATGTAGATTTCGTTATCATGTGTTCTGGTTACATTTCGTTATATTGTGATCTGAGTATATTTCGTTATATTATGTTCTGGGTACATTTCGTTATATTGTGTTCTATGTAGATTTCGTTGTAATGTGTTCTATGTAGATTTCTTTGTCATGTGTTCTGGTTACATTTCGTTATATTGTGATCTGAGTATATTTCGTTATATTATGTTCTGGGTATATTTCGTTATATTGTGATCTGGGAATATTTCGTTATATCGTGATCTGGGAATATTTCGTTATATTGTGATCTGGGAATATTTCGTTATATTGTGCTCTGGGTACATTTCGTTATATTATGTTCTGGGTACATTTCGTTATATTATGTTGTGGGTACATTTTGTTATATTATGTTGTGGGTACATTTCGTTACATTATGATTTGGGTACATTTCGTTATATTATGATCTGGGTACATTTCGTTATATTGTGTTCTATGTAGATTTCGTTGTAATGTGTTCTATGTAGATTTCGTTGTCATGTGTTCTGGTTACATTTCGTTATATTGTGATCTGAGTATATTTCGTTATATTATGTTCTGGGTACATTTCGTTATATTATATTCTGGGTACATTTCGTTATATTATGTTCTGGGTACATTTCGTTATATTATGTTCTGTGTACATTTCGTTATATTATGTTCTGGGTACATTTCGTTATATTATGTTCTGGGTATATTTCGTTATATTATGATCTGGGTACATTTCGTTATATTATGTTCTGGGTACATTTCGTTATATCATGTTCTGGGTACATTTCGTTATATTATGTTCTGGGTACATTTCGTTATATTATGATCTGGGTACATTTCGTTATATTATGTTCTGGATACATTTTGTTATATTATGATCTGGGTACATTTCGTTATATTGTGATCTGGGTACATTTCGTTATATAATTATCTGGGTACATTTCGTTATATTATGATCTGGGTACATTTCGTTATAGTATGTTCTGGGTACATTTCGTTATAGTGTGATCTGGGTACATTTCGTTATAGTATGTTCTGGGTACATTTCGTTATATTATTTTCTGGGTATATTTCGTGTTCTGGGTACATCTTGTTATATTATGATCTGGGTACATTTCCTTATATAATTATCTGTGTACATTTCGTTATATTATGATCTGTGTACATTTCGTTATATTATGTTCCGTGTACATTTCGTTATATTATGTTCTGGATACATTTTGTTATATTATGTTCTGGGTACATTTTGTTATATTATGATCTGGGTACATTTCGTTATATTATGATCTGGGTACATTTCGTGATATTATGTTCTGGGTACATTTCGTTATATTGTGATCTGGGTACATTTCGTTATATTGTGTTCTGGGTACATTTCACTATATTGTGTTCTGGGTACATTTCATTATATTGTGTTCTATGTAGATTTCGTTGTAAGGTGTTCTATGTACATTTCGTTGCAATGTTTTCTGGGTGCAATTCGTTGTAATGTGTTGCAGGTATTTTTCGTTGCAAGGTGTGCTAGGTACATTTCGTTATAAAGTGTTCTATGAACATTTCATTTTATTATTTTCAAGGTTAATTTTGTTAAATTATGTTCTAAGTAAATTTCGTTGTAATGTGTTAGTACATTTAGTTATATTGTATTGGGTTTTCTATGTTATGTGTCTCTATGCTAGTTTTTTTTATATTGTATTAAGAACGTTTTGGTGTAGCCCCAGATACGGACCGTGGGGTTGTGATATGTGCCACGCCCCTGTAGTAATTGTTAGTACAGTGTGCATGTTGTGTATACTTATTTCTGTACCAATAAGTCCGGTCTTCAATGTTTATAAAGACTTTAAACTTCTTAGCCCGGATGTGTGTTTCATAAATGCCGGTATCCTGTACGTAAAATAACTTGATCTGTACGTGACCTCGGCGGCCTCGACAGATATACATGTAGATACATTTCAGTTGTCCCTACTTCACATTTTAAGCCTTGTTATACTATCATTTCTACACTATAGTAATACTCTTAATTCATTTCCTGCCGTTCCCAAAGTCCACGCGGACAACGAGAACACCATTAACGGCTATCAATTTTACACGAAACCCGGATATTGTTATAGCATTGTTATGTTAATTTGATATTCAAATAAATTCAAATATTTTATTGCTTAAATGTTTAGTTCCATTTTAACTTAACAAGCATATAACAATGCTTGTAACATATGTGTAGAATTTTAATTTAATTAATACACAAACTTAAAGATATGGCCACGCTCTGCAGTTACAGAGACTGTGTAATGAGTAACAAAGGATAAATAACTAGTTACGTTTTTCGTTATTAAAACGTTCACGCTTTCACATGGTTTTATTGTAGTACAAGTTTGAACTTTACTTGTATTTTGTACATATCCCAAAAGCGATATGCTAATTGGAAAACCCAACATGGATACATTTCCTTGATCGTGCATTTGCATTTCCTGTTACACACGAATTAGAGACTATTCATCACATGGGTAGTTGATATTTTGTCGATTAATGATGACCACCTTATTGTCTAACACCCCCCAACACACACGCACAGCCCTGTTTCGCGTCAGTGAACAGTCACCCATCCTCTGTGAACTCGTCTGGTACCCTCTCCCATTGAACCTGTCATAAGCGACCCCCGTCCTTCGAACCCCTCCCTGATATTCAGCGTGAACGGCTTCCTCTGTAGCAATTTCCTCAAATCTACAAGGCAACCCCGTCCGCATTGAACGTCCACCCACAATGATTCCCATCTAATGTCTCTAGACTCCTTTACCTCCTCAATTCTCTGAACCCCTAAATCCTCTGTTCGTGAACTCCCTCCCGCCCTTCATGGACTGTTTCCTTTTTTCTACTTCCTTGTATCCCAACCTTTCCTTTCTGACCTGCGATTGACTGCTCCGCTTGACTGACCCTGGCCTCTCGCGGTCAATAGCCCAGTGACCCCCTCAATGATGTCTCCCCCTCCAACAGCAAACTGCAGGTCAACCACCGCGCGCTTTGCTCTCTGTAACAAACGATACTAAGAATGTATTTTAAAGAAGGTTCATGTTTCACTTCAGGGTACTATTGCTTCAAGCTGAACCATTTAAACTGTATTGCCGAAAGGGTCTTACTTCAGTGGAGCAGAGACATATAAAGTATATACGTCTCCGAGTGGAGAAATGTAAAGGCCAACCTGAACACATTCCGGATCGATAATGAAATTAACTACCGTGAACTAGTCATATCGGTTGATGTTGGACATCTGCTCAAAAATGCTTTCTGGTGGGATAATTCTTTTATTCTAATGTTTAGAAACAAAATAATACTTTTGCCACGTATGTTAGCAAAATCGATGTAATATTCAATAAATCAATAAACATTTCAAAACAAAAGAGCAATATTGATTTAGTCACCGTGAGAAATATGTCGATTTTAGAAATTATAATGTGCTGCAGTGGCGGATCCAGAGACCTATCTGGGGTTTTTTCCAAATTTCCGGGGGGGNCTGTGCTGTTCATTTCTCAACACATTAAAGACCCGCCAAATCGATCTCGCTTAGCAAACGGCTTGTCCTGTGTTTGTATACACTCGTGACTCGGTAATGTTTTCAAACAAACCCTTTCGTGGAAACCAGGCCACGTGTGCATATACTATTATCAACATTTCCTCGTACTACCACGAGGCTGCTACCCGCTGATTGGTCAATCTGCCTAGCGATCCTACTGGCATTCCATTCATGCTGATAAGGACATGGGGCAATACTAATGTTCACTAAGGGTAGGTCAGACTTTACCTGTGCAAAATTACTTTTTACTTAGAGATAAAATTGCAAATATAAATATATTCAAAATTAGTTTGTGATACATAGAATAATATTGCATAGTATGTTTGTCATGAAAATTCACCGATCTTCTAAATAAGCACAAAACATGATTGTATTTTCCCCGCTCGATTAGCTGTCACTCTTTCTGCGGTAGACACGCCCCTAAGTTTTCACTCGAGGGCGCGAAAGAAAAATTGGAAGGCTGCCAACAAGCCGATTGCTACGTGTAGGTCGCTGGAAACTGAAGTATTTCAGGGGTGTTGTCATGTAAAAGGAACATGTTTCGTAGTTAGGCTTAAAAGTTATCCAAAATTTCATTTTTTTTGTACTAGAATAGTTTTTCTAGCAGTGGACGGAACATATTTGTAGCAAAATTTGTTCGAATTCGAGATTTATTTGCTTGTGGTGTGTGTATTTTTGTATAGCTGTATTGTCTACAAACTGAAATGGACTCGTCGACAACCAGACAGACGTCAATTGAATCGTTGCCAACTTTGGTCTATTGGCCCAGTTTGGCTAGCTAGATAACTACACAACACACAGACGTATACACTCAGTATTTGTTGATCAGCGGAGCAGTAACGACGAGAAATTTGTCTCAGCATTTTATATAACAACAATAACAAAGCTTGTTTATAGTATAAAAATGGCTATGTTTCCTAACGCAAGTCGTGGATATATGCCCTTTGCACCGGGCCATAATGGACACAAGAAATCTCATGGAGTGAGATTCCCAGCTAAACACGGGAAAAATGAACATAAACGTTTGAAGGCGGGGAAGACTTACCAGGTTACCCTGAAGGACAAAAATGGATTCACTTACACCTACATAGTGAAGACAGACAACAATTCAAAATCTTTGCCGATTCTATGTGACTCAATGGTCAGTGGGTTGAGCAGTACCAACTCTCTAACAAACATCGGACTACGAACCCCGAGCAAGAGAGTTTTAACCAGCTCGATGAATCTGCCTTTAGACACGAAGGACGACGGCGAGAAAAAGGAAGGCTTATTCAGTACTCTTATACGATTTCTGAAAGAAAAGACAGGCAAAAGTAAAACCGGGAAATCTAAGCGAAAGCCAAAAGCACCAGTTCAGAGAAAAAGACAGAGGACAGTGTCGGCTATGTCCAACCTGGACCCCATCCAGGAGAGCCCAGACGAGGAAGAGTACGAAGATGACGATTGTGATTCATATACCCATGATTGCAGCAGTGTGAGTGACTCTGACATTGGCAGTATTGTGTCGACCGACGAGACAGTATTGACAGAGGAGACAGAAAAAGAAAACAAGGCCAAAACGGGGCCTTGACCATAGATGAAACCGTTAGGTTTTCATTAAAGTCTAAAGTGCCAAAATCACTCCCATAACACTTTATGGGTCGTTCCAGATCCGGGATATCAGTCCTCGGACGCTCCCAGTCCGAGAAACCGAAGATGGACCGAGACCAAAAGCCACCACGTGGTCTAGAACCAAAGGCAGCAGAAACCCAACGTGTGATCCAAGGCTTGTAAAGCCACTGGAAGGACTATTTTGGTTGTGAAGCTTGCTATCTACCGTTGTTGTTCATTTGACAACACAGATAGAACTTTCCACTAGATCTGGCCACATGTGTTGTGTGGGACGAGCTCCCCTCGCGAGCTCGCGCTTTGAAAGGACAAGAATTCAACGAGTAACAGCTGGGCCAAGCCCTAGTGATGTGATGGAGCGGTGTACACCTGGTAACATCTGTACCATGGACAAACTTTTAGATCACATTTGATATAAGAGAACTGTGAAAATTCAAAATTAAACAAAGTAATGGAAATTAAGGACTGAAAACCAGCGGGAGTTTTGTGCACTATTTGAACTTTTAGATATATTTTCAAAATGGAATTACATTCGTGACTTAAATTTTAACCTATTTTAATGGGACCAAAATTTGATTTAAAGTAAGTTTTTTGGTGAATGTTTAGTTTTCAATGTGCTTAAGAAATCGGTGCTTATAGTAAATATGTTGGCAGCTTTTGATAAATCTTATTATTGTGTATTGCTAGCTTCAAGATCGGAAGTATCAATGTGTTCAAAGTTGAGGTCGGATGTCCAACATGCTGTTTTAGTTTACTCGCTAATATGTGTGTTATTTATTTATTGGAAGAGGTTACGTCAAACGTTAAAGGGATTTGTTAGCTAAATTATTTCCAATAGTGAGATAGAATTTAATAATTTTTTATGTATCACCATACTGTTGAGTACGAAAGAATAAACCGTTACAATGGCGGTGTGCTATGTTGATAATGTATGGAAGATTTCATCATCTTCAGAGTTTGTTGTGAGAGTGGTATAAATGATTATTTATTGGTACGAAAGATTGTGTGTTAAATGATGTTTCAAACGTTTTCGTCAGGAAATATGTAATTTTGAAAGTGAAAATGTGGGTTAAATACGATACCGATCAGTTCAACCGAGTTCACCTCTGTAGAACCCAGACAGGTCACGTTATAGATCGATATAACAGCACTCCAACTAGGCGGTAAAATTCCCATATACATATTCATGAAGTCACGAGGAATCTAAATATAGATCCACGTTACATGATCATGTTTTGTACAAGTTACAGAAAAGTAAGACAAATTAATCTGTTCCTTTTTAACAAAACTTATTTTAATTGTTTGTTTTATCATATTTGAAGAAACATTTTGATAATTTGTGTCTAGATTCCGTATTTTGGCCATTTTTTCCGACTTCATTGATAGCTCGTGACGTAGACAAGGCGGGAAGTCAGCTTTACCTTATATGGCACAGTGCTCGCCATTGGCAACGAACAAATAATAGTATTGAATGGATACAATAGTAGCTTTTAGATTAGCTTTAAAAATTCTGTATTTGAACATTTTTATGAGAATTGGGTTTTAGAAACATGTAAGAGGTGACTTGAGATTGACTGATACAACTGTATGTGTGCGTACTGGGGCGTGCGTGGGTATACTCGTGTGTATGAGAGTTGATGTGTTCAAATGTTATACATGCACACAACGCAATGCAATGCTACATTCCCGAACTTGAGAAAGGGGGAAATGTTGTTGATTATTTAATAAAACCAAACTTTGCGTATATCTTTCCGAAAGGTTTGATTAATGCAAACTTGTTGAAAAATAAAATAATTGAAAATTAATTTATGAATTTTCTTGTATTTTCTGAAATTGAAACTCAATGATTGTATACTGAATACTTAATGCTTTATGCAAAATATGATCTCGTTGAGATGATCACAGGACACTGAAGTGAACTCGGGGACTGAAAGATTTTCCATATGGGACTTAAGAGGACATGAACTTGGCAACAAAAATGACATGGGTTTAAAAAATTGACTATTTCTGTCATCGACTTCGACCTTTACCAACGAAAAGAGACTAAGAATAAATAATAAAAAAAAAATGCAAAACTAAAATGAATTCTGTGACAAACTAAACCTAACTGCTGTTTTTGCGCACCATAGAGATCGCAGACACTGACATATTGAATTTTGGAAATGATCTTTCCCTGAGGTCGAGTAATGCCATGTTTACACTGCTCGCGCTATATTAGGCCGCATGTGTATATTTGTAAACACAACTACATTCACGCGCACACAGAGCGGAGGAGTTGTGATCTATCCGTCGGTGACTCAACACTTACTAGCGCAGGATATGTAGACGGATGAAACACGAGCGTTATCTTGTACACCTCTCAAACACAACATACGGCAAATCAAACAGAGTTTGTTTATACTAATATAGTGCATTTATACAAAACAACAATTCAATAAGGTATTTTTATAAATAATTGATGTACCTTTTTATTAACCGTGTGTAGTACGTGGGGCTGAGACTCGTTTACAATAAACATGAAAAATTGTACACAAATAATTCATAGTATCAGCATTTAACAGTTATCGCATGGTTATTCTGAATATCATAGTTTGTCACCTTCGAACTTTTATGGGTTACGCTCGCAAGCGTAACTTCTGGAATTTCGAGATGGGAGTTTTTGACAGTAGGAATAATAATTGTTCTCGAGTCCTCCTCTGGTTTCGAAATTTAACTACTCGAAACGAGGTTAGACTGTTTTTTCTGTGTTGTAAAACGGTGAAAATCATGGAAACGCATCCAAATATTGAAACATGAAATCTTATAAACGCATACAAATTGATTTGGTTTAGTTTGTATTGAAACTGAAAATAAATAAATAAAACAAATGTTCGCCGAAACATCTACACAGAAAATTGAACACGTTTTTTCACGAGTGCGACAAAGAACATGCCAAAACAGCGTAGTACGGATGCTAAAACTAGCGTAATATCGATCTGTTTGGCAGTCGAGTGCGCAGCATGTAATTACCTAGATACAGTACTAGTGTTTACATAATTACACCGAAAGCTAAACTTATACAGAATGGAACCTGGGCGCTATGTGTAATGTGGAGGAGACTCGAAGGGTAGGGCATGCTACTGACAAAAAGCAATAAAATATTGAATTGTAAGGTAAATCAGCGACATTATGGTACGGGATGACCCCAGCAACCCGGAGTAGTTAATGCTTTCCACGGTCTGTATCCCTGATCAATGCTAATAACGAATTAATTATTGATGTCGTCAACAAACAGTTTATGACCGGATTAAGGTTGGCGGATATTTACTGTGGTAAATACGACGTGGCACAATGAGTCTCGATAGGAAAACACATTTTATTTTCCTGAAAAGTATCCGAATTCTCACCTTTATGGCTTTTTTGGTATTTTGTTGCGGTTTTAGTTTGGCGTGTAGTACGACTACATCAAGGTAAAAAAAGACGTGCCTAACCTGAAAGCTTCAGTCATAAGAACAGGAGTACCTGTCCGCTAACCCGAAAGCTTCAGTCATAGGAACAGGAGTACCTGTCCGCTAACCCGAAAGCTTCAGTCATAAGAACAGGAGTACCTGTCCGCTAACATGAAAGCTTCAGTCATAGGAACAGGAGTACCTGTACGCTAACCTGAAAGCTTCAGTCATAGGAACAGGAGTACCTGTCCGCTAACCCGAAAGCTTCAGACATAGGAACAGGAGTACCTGTCCATATCTTTTCGAAAATATTAAAAACTAGTGACAATGTTTACTTTGAAATGAAAACATTGTTTTATTTCTGACATGAATGCATATGTCTGTATTGAACTCCCTTTAAAGTTTTTCCATTTCGAATCCATGTCTAGTTTTCCCGTCCATTTTCTTTTCTCTCTTCAGATTTACCTTCTCGTTTGTTATTTTCTCTCTCTATCACCCGTCTCCCTTTCATTTTCCCCTTTATTGACTCTCTCTTTCATACCTATACTTTTATTTGTCCACTTTCATACCTATACTTTTATTTGTCTACTTTCAAACCTATACTTTTATTTGTCCACTTTCTTACCTATCCTTTTGTTCCCCTCTCTATCCTTCCTACCCCTCTCTTTATTCATGTCTTTCCCTTTCTTACCTCTCCCGTATTTACTCTTCCATTTCTCCCTTTCTTTCTTCATTCGCCAATCTCTTTTCTTACATTTTCCGTTATTAGTAGTCTCTATTAGGCCACCCTTTGTTTTATATCTCCTTTATTTCCCTTCCTTTTATCTCCCTTTATTAGTTAACATTTCGTTCTTCCATTCGTCAAGTATTTTGTTTTGCCCTAGCGTTTGTAAACTAACCGTCGGTATTACATGCTTAATCCTGATGCTATAGGTTGAGGTATGCCATTATGTAAAACATCGAGTGTTTGTGTTTAATTACGATCACGTGCCTAACCTATCGATCACTTAGGATTTAATTATTCAATCAGTTCCCCGTCATTCTACTTTTACCTGATGATATAACTGGTAAGCATATCATCAGCTGGCGAGGGATTATTGGAAGCTTTTGAAATCTGGTGGCGAAAGAAAACCAAAACGAACAATACCTATAGACGAATTTCTAAATTTTTACAAAGACCTTAATACATGTGATGATGATGATGAAAACGGTACTGATGTGCCTGTGGATATTGTTAATCCCACTAATGAGTTTTTAAACTGTGATATAACAAAGGATGAGGTAAAAAGAGCTATTAGGTCGTTGAAAAATAACAAAACATGCTCTGATGACAATATTATGAATGAATATATCAAACATTCTGTTACGAAAATGACTGATTTGTATGTCAAAGTGTTTAATATTATTTTCAATAGTGGGAAATTCCCATCAAAATGGCTGACCGGTACTATTGTTCCTATTTTTAAAAATAAAGGTTCACCTATGGAACCTAAAAATTATAGACCAATTACGATTGTTAGTTGTTTAGGGAAGTTGTTCACTAGTATATTAAATGAAAGACTACAGAAATACTCAGAGGAGGTAAGCTTGATATGTGAAAATCAGACAGGGTTTCGTAAAAATTATTCAACTATTGATAACATTTTTGTACTTTACTCTTTGATAAATTTGACTCAGATGATGAAAAGTAAATTATACTGTGTATTTTTTGACTTCGAAAAAGCCTTTGATAAAGTATGGCGCAATGGCTTGTGGAATAAGATGTTAATGAGCGGTATTAATGGGAAAATGTTAACAATTATTTTTAACATGTATCAAGGCATTAAGTCAAATATATCTTTTAATGGTGAATGTTCTGGTTATTTTCCATGTGAAAATGGTTTGAGACAAGGAGAAAATCTATCTCCCTTTTTATTCAGTCTGTACTTGAACGATCTAGAAGAGTTTATGGTCCAAAATAACGTTCAGGGTTTGACAAACCTTAGTACTAAATTAGAAAATAATCTACATGTATACATAAAGCTTTTTATTTTACTATATGCTGATGATACACTACTTTTCTCGGACTGTCCAGTTGACTTGCAACTACAATTAAATGTATTCAGTGAATACTGTAAACAGTGGAAATTAAAGGTTAATATAGGAAAAACCAAATGTATAGTGTTTAGTAAAGGACGCAAAAACAATAGAAATGTATTTTTATTTAATAATGAGGCGATCGAGTTAGTGGACAATTTTACCTATTTGGGTACGGCATTTAATCGAACTGGTTCATTCAATGAAACGAAAAAATACAATATTAAAAAGGCTACTATAGCAATGTATGACGTTATAAAGAAAGGTAGACTACATAATTTATCAGTTCATTGTATATATGATTTATTTAACAAGATTGTAAAACCCATACTGTTGTATGGTTGTGAAGTTTGGGGTCTTTCTGACCTTAAGGTAATTGAACGTGTACATTTAAAGTTCTGTAAATTATTACTAGGGTTAAAAAGTAGCACCCCTAATTATATGGTATATGGAGAACTAGGTACTAGTCCACTTGAAATAACAATAAAAACAAGAATAATATCATATTGGTCACAATTGACTCATTCTAAAGGAAACAAAATTAATATTATATTGTATAAATTTCTTTGCCATCAACATAATGTTGATGATAAACCGGTTCCATATATAAGTTTTATTAAACGTATTTTAAATGAATGTGGTATGAGTTACCTATGGAATGTCCAATATACTTCAGAATGTAATATCACATGGCTAAAGCATGTTATTAAACAAAGATTGTACGACCAGTATTTACAGAAATGGCAGAGTGATGTTCACACTTCATCAAAAGCTACATGTTATAGGATTTTTAAAAATAATTGTCATTTTGAAAATTACTTAGATATTTTAAGTGATAAGGATAGAGTTACATTTTGTAAATTTAAGACTACTAATCACAAATTCATTGTTGAAACCGGCAGATGGCATAATATAGAGTATAATGAAAGAAAATGTCCACACTGTAACAGTCAGCAAATTGGTGACGAATTCCATTACTTGCTTGAGTGTCCGTCACTATCTGGGTTTCGAATTTTATACATAGACAAATATTTTTGGACGAGACCAAATGTAATTAAGTTTAATGAATTGATGAATACTACTAATATAAAAACACTGAAGAAACTTTGTACTTTTATTAGAATAATTAATAACAGTATTTGACCTCCTCGATATAAATGTGTATATATTATAAAACAGTACTGTGTACTACCGACTACGAACACTACAATTACTATATATTATATTGTAAATATGTTTCTCTATACATTGTATTGTGAAAGAGAATAAAGTTGAATTGAATTGAATTGAGGCACGTTGGATTCCAGGTGAGATTACAGGTGTGACATTTACGTGGGGTTAATTACTTCTCACTTACGCCCATTTCCTCTATGTCCACGTCCCGCGGCCAGCTACATATAGCTGTGTATAAATCTAACAGTATCGCCGGGATTCCTGACATATTTCTCAACTGTCTGTACGATAACGTCCCAAAAAGGAATACGGATGTAATTATAGAGACTAATTTCCCATTTATTGGCGATTAAAAAATTCAAATTAGTAGAATATGTGATAATTGTTTTTGTTAAACCATATATGACAATCTAATTATCACATCCTAATTACAGATCCTATATTTATAAAGAATTTCGTAGCGGGAAGGCTTAATTAAAATATATATTCAAAAAGTTTAATTAGAACACTATTTTTCTCAGTTAACATCTAAACACATATAGACAGTATCACCGGTGGTTATAAATTGGCACATTCTTAGAATTTTCCGCATTAACAATTTCCAAGACGGTCATTAGACTATTGAACTATTTAAACCCAACGAACAAAACCTTTCTTTTTATTCTAAATTTATAAAACGAACAGACGATCAGGCCAACAAGAATGGGCGTCAGGCGAGGTTAAGATGGCATTTGTCAGGGAAACGCTATTTCAAATGTATGTGGTTTTGGTTTCGTAGGTTCGTGTTGAACGTCCAATTAGCATTAATTGTCACTTAAGACGTGCCAGGTTCTGGTGGTGAAGTAAAACCGGTGTACCTGGAGCAAAACCACCGACCTGCGACGGTACCTGGCGTTTCGGAGAAAGACAGTGAATAACAATACAAAATACAGCCGGACGAAAGGACAGCCAAATATCACGTGGTGAACAATGCCGACATCTGTACACAAACACTCCCTGTCTCTAACACCAAATAACAAACAGAAGCTCGGTTAGGACTGCACATAATATAAATCTCAACATCCACAACAGCTTCTATCACAGTTTTATTTTCGGGTAAAATAATGACTTCAGGATTTCCTGAGGATATATAGGAAAGCAGACAGACAAAAGTACCGTTTTAAATAGCTTTGTAGACGATAAATAAAACACAATTGCTTCGAGTAATAATGTTGCACTTGATATATTGAAAACCACAAATAACGGCAAACTCAGACCGAAGTCGTGTCCTCAGAGACAACCTCAGACCGAAGTCGTGTCCTCGGAGAACCTTGACATGGGGCTCACAGACAAACAAGCGCCGTATCGATTCCGATGGTTGCGTCTTTTAATGACAACGGAATATTGCAGCAGTGTTCCCAGACATAGCCCTCGTGGCTCTCAGACTTTCCCGCCTAATTGATTCAGCATTAGTATCTCTTGGCGGGAAATTGTGCACGAGACAGTATCGATCTTGTGGCCATGGTTACGCCCGAAGAATTGTTGTGGCACACAGAATCGATCAATGTGCGTACGTTACTACGTCGTAGTAACACAGCGTGGTAAAGAAACGCGCCAATTAATCAACAGACAGAAAACTGCGCAGTTCTGGAAACTTCCATGTACGTTAGTTACATTACATGTGTTTGAAGAAAAACAGCACGAGAGAGAATGCCAATACTACGTTGCAGATGCAAACAAGCATATGGATATGGGCAAATTTTACATTTTGCTATGTGTGTTTAAATCCTTATTTTGGTATAAAACATACTCAGAATAGTCTGAGATATCACAGTTGTGTATTTGTTTATTAACGCCCCTTGCAAATGAAGAACCCCTCCTCCTGAAAATATGATTTTAAGCCGTTTCCATTTATCAGGGATGTGTAGGTCCACTACACATCCCTGCATTTATGTATGAATAATTTAGTCGAAATCAATCAACATCGCGAAAGTTAAATGAACGCGGACATGCTTTTTAATAAACAATAACCAATGAAATCGTCATTTTACACACCACTTCAGCCAATCATCAGCCAGTCGGTTGTGTATACAGAAACAGGTGTTGATTTCACATCTCCAACAATAACTATTTTACCGGCCATGACGTACAGGACACTATAAATACGTCAACACATAAGTGAACCGGCTTATCCAGGACCTCTGATTTCCGGGTTTTCTTGAGCTGCATCCGGAATTCCGATACCACCGGTTGTGGTTTGTTGTAATATCATCGCTTGTTATGTTATGAGCGGCCGTGTAGCACATTTTATCCAACCTAGAGTACAATTTATTCCCGCCAAGGGACTGATTTTGTAACGAATTATCGAGTAATCCAGTATGTTTTGTGATACTGAAATAAACACAAGGCTGTAATCTACCAGGATGTGCAACCCCCGTGTAATGAGTTATTTAAGTAACTATAACGGCACTTTGGGACAATTATTTTATATTTAATTAGAAATATTTTTGTCTCGCCCATTATGAGAATATTCTCTCTTCTTGATTAAATCCACATCAATATCTGTTGCTGGAGAAAAGAGATGTTCATGGAAAAAAGATCGCACTCAATTTGCTTGTGTCAGAAATCACTTAAATTTTAGTGGCCGTTATGATATTTTCATTTCCATTTCAAGCAACACATGATGAATTACAGATATAATACCACTGTATGATACAGCGTGACATAGGAATTGGTATTAGAAATAATCAGGACACAACCTGCCCCCACCCACCCATCGTCAAAATATCACTAGTCTGGCGCCGTGTCTCTAAGAGTATTGAATGTGCTAAGGTAAAACACACTTAGAATTAAGATCACTTGGATGTTTTATTCTAGAGTTTCCTACGTTTCAAACTTAGAGTAGATACGTTATTTGGAGAATGCAGTTGGAATATCCGTTCACAAAACTGACCAAGAAGCGGGTATATATTATACAAAAACAAGGGTAAATTTACTTCATGTATATATATCTATACGTAAAACGAACGCGTAAAACTAAATGAGTGAATATGTGTGTACATTTATAATCGACGTGTACTGCTTACTGTAACATACTTCAAATATCAAACTTTACTACGACAAAAATCATTTGTCGTGTAAAACACAGCCATTTCCGACCGATTACCGGTACGTAACTAAATCACTATGCCGACCTCAGCCAGGCAACTAGTTCCTGACCCGTTACAACAGGCCGCCAAAAATTCCTTCCATTCAAAACCATACCGTGGTTCTACTTGAAAGGAGCGGCTTAAGCTCCCCCAAAGGAATTCACACACCGCACTGCTGACATACTGGGCAACTTGCCAAGACTTCGATTTTTTTGAGCTTGGCATGCTTCCAATGTTTTTATTTTAATTCGTGTTATTGATTCCACTGTGTGTAATTACGTAGCGATGACGCAAATTATGAAAAGTTTTAGAGGGAATTAAACTTGTACAGAAATAAACGACAAATTATGATTTTATATAACAAAGTAATTGTACTATTCGTTCTTGTTCTAAGTGGACAGACACGTGTTAACATGTACTATTGGTTCTATATACCCCTTTGATCAGACAAAATGGAGGAATATAGAGACGAACATGCTGTATGGCCGGGAGGAGGAGATATAACGTAAGACGTGGCCGTGCTCATTACATAACCTGCTGCATTGCGGTGCTCTCCAGTAGACACTATAGCTGGTAAATTATGTCCGTTATAAACAGTTGATGCCATTTTAGTGTAAAGATCAGAGAACACACAGACAGACAAATAAATACGTCGTAAAACGTCTAGATGTAGGGTTATGTACCAAGGCGGTCTCCTAACGCTGGTAGACAATTATAAATTAATGTTAAACATGCACATGTTATAAATGCGCATATATATTTATGTGCTACTTCTCATGGACATCATTAGGAAGCTCTTTATTGTCGAACGCTTAAATCATGGACTTAAAAATACTTATTCCATGCCCAAATAAGCAAGATGAGTAAGAAACAGCTCTAGTTGAGTGCTCAATGTAAAAAAAAAAGGCGGACAAAATGTGTCACAGACATTTGACGAAGCCATTCACTGTGGAAAGCGGACCGGCCTGGGTTAGCAATTCGCTATGTGTACAGACCGACAGCTGTTTACCCTCATTAGACGTCGATGTTACAAAATCTCAAGTGACCTCTTCAGCCAGAGGTCAACCACAGCAGTGGTCATCTGATAGAGCTATCGTATGACCAGAAGTCAAGCTTCCTAGGTCATGTAGCGTCCGGTTATCGAAAGGGGCAAGTCACAGACTAAACCCTATCCCTAAATGTTTACATGGTGTCAAACACACAGGCCGTTTTCGTTTAAACGGTCACACCGGTCGGACCACAGTTGTTCGTTTATTAAATAAGGCCGGACCTAGTAATATGATGCTGCTTTCAGGCGAACCTCGACAAAGCCTTGCAGGGCATGCATAAACATTTGCAGGTCCGCCAGGATTTATACCCGAAATTGTTACATTTATAAAACGAATAAGTCATATTTTCCGATCGTTGTTCTCCACACGCGCAGCGTTACGTTAAAAGTTGATATATGCTAACTTGAAAGTCACATGAGATATCAGAGACATAGATATAACATATATGTCTCAGGAAATATAATATAAATATCAGAGACATAGATATAACATATGTGTCTCAGGAAATATAATATTTATAGCAATGGTTGTATTTGATTGGAGAATGTTTAGGTATAATTCATTAACGTCATTCTACGGGACTCTCCTTCTGATATTGTTCAATTGATCAAATCTCATTTTTAAGGTCTACTGGCATTCAAATCTTAACCATAGAATACAGAATTATAATAAATTAGATAAGGAAAGAGAGAAAAATATTGCTTTATTTCAACAACCAATCAAAGACCATGTGGCCACATGGTAGACAAAGACATTACGGTCTTACACGGCCACACAGTAGACAAAGACATGAATGTCATACATGGCCACACAGTAGACAAATATATGAAGACACAGTAGTCAAGGACACGGATGTCACACATGGCCACACAGTAAACAAGGATATGAATGTCATACATGGCAACACAGTAGACAAAGATATGAAGATTATGCAGAGCCACACAGTAGTCAAGGACACGGATGTCACACATGGCCACACAGTAGTCAAGGACATGAAGGTCATACATGACCACACAGCAGACAAGGATATGAAGGTCATTCACGGCCACACAGCAGACAAGGACATGAATGTCATACATGGCCACACAGTAGACAAGGACATGAAGGTCATACATGGCCACACAGCAGACAAGGACATGAAGGTCATACAGGGACAACACAGTAGACAAAGATGTGAAGGTCATACATGGCCACACATTAAACAAAGAATGAAGGTCATACATGACCACATAGTAGAAAAGGACATGAAGGTCATACAGGGACCACACAGTAGACAAAGACATGAAGGTCATACATGATCACACAGTAAACAAGGATATGAAGGTCATACATGACCACACAGTAAACAAAGACATGAAGGTCATACATGGCCACACAGTAAACAAAGACATGAAGGTCATACATGGACACACAGTAAACAAAGACATGAAGGTCATACATGACCACACAGTAGACAAAGACATGAAGGTCATACATGACCACACAGCAGACAAGGATATGAAGGTCATACATGGCCACACAGTAGACAAAGACATGAAGGTCATACATGGCCACACAGCAGACAAAGATATGAAGGTCATACATGGCCACACAGTAGAAAAGGACATGAAGGTCATACAGGGACCACACAGTAGACAAAGAAATGAAGGTCATACATGGCCACACATTAAACAAAGACATGAAGGTCATACATGACCACACAGCAGACAAGGATATGAAGGTCATACATGACCACACATTAAACAAAGACATGAAGGTCATACATGGCCACACAGTAAACAAAGACATGAAGGTCATACATGGCCACACAGTAGAAAAGGACATTAAGGTCATACAGGGACCACACAGTAGACAAAGACATGAAGGTCATACATGACCACACAGTAAACAAAGACATGAAGGTCATACATGACCACACAGTAGACAAAGACATGAAGGTCATACATGGCCAGACAGCAGACAAGGATATGAAGGTCATACATGGCCACACAGTAGACAAAGACATGAAGGTCATACATGGCCAGACAGCAGACAAAGATATGAAGGTCATACATGGCCACACAGTAAACAAAGACATGAAGGTCATACATGACCACACAGCAGACAAGGATATGAAGGTCATACAGGGACAACACAGTAGACAAAGATATGAAGGTCATACATGACCACACAGCAGACAAGGACATGAAGGTCATACATGTCCACACAGCAGACAAAGATATGAAGGTCATACATGACCACACAGTAGACAAAGACATGAAGGTCATACATGGCCAGACAGCAGACAAAGATATGAAGGTCATACATGACCACACAGTAGACAAAGATATGAAGGTCATACATGGCCACACAGTAGACAAAGACATGAAGGTCTTACAGGGACCACACAGTAGACAAAGACATGAAGGTCATATACGGCCACAAAGTAGTCAAGGACATGAATATTATACAGAGCCACACAGTAGACAAGGACATGAAGGTCCTACATGGCCACACAGCAGACAAGGACATGAAGGTCATACAGGGACAACACAGTAGACTAAGATATGAAGGTCATACATGGCCACACAGTAAACAAAGACATGAAGGTCATACATGGCCACACAGCAGACAAGGACATGAAGGTCATATACGGCCATACAGTAGTCAAGGACATGAAGATTAAATAGAGCCACACAGTAAACAAAGACATTGAGGTCATACATGGCCACACAGTAGACAGAGATGTGAAGGTCATACATGACCACACAGCAGACAAGGATATGAAGGTCATACACGGCCACACAGTAGAAAACTGGTAGTCGGAAGGTGTATCAAGGAAGATGAAAAAGGCGAAGAATGTGAAGCAAAAACCTATTTAGATCGATGTTAATTAACAAGTTACGGTAGCGTTACATTGACGACATCTAACACGTCTGCTAGACTTGTCCAGCCGTCTATACCCAGACATAAACAGACTCACCAGACAAACGAGATGTCGAAATTACGTCGTGAAAGTGGATTTAGACCAGAGCTCCGCCACAAAAAAATAAAATAACGGAAACAGGACAGACATACAGTAAAGACCGGATATAGGACAGATTACACAATCTAAGGTGAAGGAGGACATACATACAGTAGAGAGAACGGAAACAAGACAGACGTATACTGTTTAGAGAGGAGATAGAACAGACAGACACTTTCCAGAGCTGAGACAGGACAGACATATAATGTTTTGAACGGAAACAAGACAGTCGTATACTGTTTAGAGAGGAGATAGAACAGACAGACACTTTCCAGAGCTGAGACAGGACAGACATATAATGTTTTGAACGGAAACAAGACAGACGTATACTGTTTAGAACGGACTGACACTGCTAAGAACATTTTTGTTTATCAAAATTATATAAACCTCACTTTTAATTAATATTTAATGCAAGCTTCTATAAACGGGGGTCAGTCTAATAAGGGACGCATGACTTTTTGTACTCAAGCCAGGGGAACGATAAATGTCACGTGTGTGGTCATCGACTCAAAGCAATGGGCACGCAAGTCAAAAGGTCAATGAGTAAAACTTAATGAGAAAAGTACGGACCGTGACGGATACTGGCATTTGGCCTGGTGAAGTAAATGACAATCATCCCTTCCTCTCCCCCCCCCCCCCCCCCCCCCCCCCCTCTCTCTCTGTCTTCAAGCTGTTTCTTCTCCGACAGTGTATGATAGCCTTCAGTCACAGTCCGACAATTCAACACAAATCGGAAACCGTCGACACTGTCCGTAAACGAGAAAATAGTTTCTCGTTTACGGAAAGTGTCGACGGTTCCCGATTGAATTGTAGATAAGTGGTAAGTGGCTGGTGACAACGGAGACTAAATAAAGCTTAAGACTCATATAATTTATATACAACCACACAGTCACCTATATTTGCTTTTAAACATCATAATTCTACGAATAGCAATATATCTAGAACAAAAATGTATCATCGATTGGTTCATTGCAAAGGACAACAGCCCATAACGAGAGCCACATGTGGAGGGCGACGTGACGGGGATATAGCGGGGACATGTAAGGTATGGGTGCGTTTCTACCAGGTTCTCTCTCTATTGTCTCTAGTTATCATAAACAAGGACGATAGTTATGACTAGTGTTTTTGACATCATAATCTCCAACTTAATAACGTAATAATTTCAGGTTGGAAAATCATCCATGCACTCATTACCTTTGTCCGCTAAAACTGACATCAATCGCAGGCTCCAAAATTCTGATCGTCGCCCGGCCTACGATTATAGTCAGTCTCAGCGCACACTCCATTTCTCATATACAACTGTTCTATTCAGGAGGGTCGGGATGGTGTGTGTAGGAGAGGAGGGAGGGGTGAGTAGTGAAGACATTGACAGAGGGGTAGGGACCTTTTTGTGTAGGGGAGGGTAAGGGGTAGACACCTCTCTGGGGTAGGGACGGTTTGTGTAGGGGAGGGTAAGGGGTAGACACCTCTCTGGGGGTAGGGACGGTTTGTGTAGGAGAGGGTAAGGGGTAGACACCTTTCTGGGGTAGGGACGGTTTGTGTAGGGGAGGGTAAGGGGTAGACACCTCTCTGGGGAAGGGACGGTTTGTGTAGGGGAGGGTAAGGGGTAGACACCTCTCTGGGGTAGGGACGGTTTGTGTAGGGGAGGGTAAGGGGTAGACACCTCTCTGGGGTAGGGACGGTTTGTGTAGGGGAGGGTAAGGGGTAGACACCTCTCTGGGGAAGGGACGGTTTTGTGAAGGAGAGGGTAAGGGGTAGACACCTCTCTGGGGAAGGGACGGTTTTTGTAGGAGAGGGTAAGGGGTAGACATCTCTCTGGGGGAGGGACGGTTTTGTGTAGCGGAGGGTAAGAGGTAGACACCTCTCTGGGGAAGGGACGGTTTTGTGTAGGGGAGGGTAAGGGGTAGACACCTCTCTGGGGGAGGGATGGTTTGTGTAGGAGAGGGTAAGGGGTAGACACCTCTCTTGGGAAGGGACGGTTTTTGTAGGAGAGGGTAAGGGGTAGACACCTCTCTGGGGGGGGGATGGTTTGTGTAGGAGAGGGTAAGGGGTAGACACCTCTCTGGGGAAGGTACGGTTTTTGTAGGAGAGGGTAAGGGGTAGACACCTCTCTGGGGAAGGGACGGTTTTGTGAAGGAGAGGGTAAGGGGTAGACACTCTCTGGGGAAGGGACGGTTTCGTGAAGGAGAGGGTAAGGGGTAGACACCTCTCTGGGGAAGGGACGTTTTTTGTAGGAGAGGGTAAGGGGTAGACACCTATCTGGGGAAGGGACGGTTTGTGTAGGAGGGGGGAAGGGATAGACACCTCTCTGGGGAAGGGACGGCTTGTGTAGGAGAGGGAAAGGGGTAGACACCTCTCTGGGGAAGGGAGGGTTTGTGAAGGAGAGGGTAAGGGGTAGACACCTCTCGGGGGAAGGGACGGTTTGTGTAGGAGAGGGAAAGGGGTAGACACCTCTCTGGGGAAGGGAGGTTTTGTGAAGGAGAGGGTAAGGGGTAGACGCCTCTCTGGGGAAGGGACGGTTTGTGTAGGAGAGGGTAAGGCATAGACACCTCTCTGGGGAAGGGACGGTTTGGGTAGGAGAGGGAAAGGGGTAGACACCTCTCTGGGGAAGGGAGGTTTTGTGAAGGAGAGGGTAAGGGGTAGACACCTCTCGGGGGAAGGGACGGTTTGTGTAGGAGAGGGAAAGCGGTACACCCCTCTCTGGGGAAGGGACGGTTTGTGTAGGGGGGAAAGGGGTAGACACCTCTCTGGGGAAGGGAGGGTTTGTGAAGGAGAGGGTAAGGGGTAGACACCTCTCTGGGGGAGGGACGGTTTTGTGTAGCAGAGGGTAAGGGGTAGACACCTCTCTGGGGAAGGTACGGTTTTTGTAGGAGAGGGTAAGGGGTAGACACCTATCTGGGGAAGGGACGGTTTGTGTAGGAGAGGGCAAGGGATAGACACCTCTCTGGGGAAGGGACGGTTTTTGTAGGAGAGGGTAAGGGGTAGACACCTATCTGGGGAAGGGACGGTTTGTGTAGGAGAGGGTAAGGGATAGACACCTCTCTGGGGAAGGGACGGTTTGTGTAGGAGAGGGAAAGGGGTAGACACCTCTCTGGGGAAGGGACGGTTTGTGTAGGGGAAGGTAAGGGGTAGACACTTCTCTGGGGGAACGGACGGTTTTTGTAGGAGAGGGGAAGGGGTAGACACCTCTCTGGGGAAGGGACGGTTTTGTGTAGGGGAGGGTAAGGGGTAGACACCTCTCTGGGGGAACGGACGGTTTTTGTAGGAGAGGGTAAAGGTAGACACCTCTCTGGGGGAGGGACGGTTTGTGTAGGGGAGGTAAGGGGTAGACACCTCTCTGGGGGAGGGACGGTTTGTGTAGGAGAGGGTAAGGGGTAGTCCAGTGTGTCATGTTGGCTTATACTGACGTAGCCGAAACTTCGATGATTTTTTTCCCAAATTGACATCACAATTCACCCAGACAGAGGATGTCCCATGGTCATTTTATACAAATATTAACTTTTTTGAACGAATCTTGATTATCGGAAGTTGACGTATTAAACACCTACTTGACAACACTGATATTGTAAACATGATCACGAACCTAAATATTGATTGTCTGACCCAGCGATCAATCGGACTGGTCCAAAGAACTTAACTGTTTTTATGTGAACAATATCTTTTGACAAAACAAGGATTATTGATTGACGGAGTTCTGTATCAACAACCGCCTCCCGTTTAAAAATATATATATGAATAAAGATGGTGTTTCGGAAGTGATCATGTTAATATTGTATGCGGTAAGAAAAGCCTCGGGTTGGACGTAAAGATATTGTTCGGCGGTAGCAACGAGCAATAGTTTTTGAAGTAGAAATTACTAGATGTGTTTCTGACATAAAACGACTACTATAATTTATATCCGAAATGGAATTACTAGATGAGGTTTCAACACATCGAGTATGCTAGACCTGGAATTACTGAATGTGGTGTTTGGCACGCTGTGCAGTAGATATGAAGATCCTGGGTAAAGTTTCCGACACAGAAACTATACTTAATGTGGTCCCGGACACAAAATATAGTTTGTCTCCGACCACAGGGGCTAGCAACGATTTATATGGGATAAGAATAAAAATAGCGAGAAATTATACGTACATAATGTACAGTTACGTATTTGTTCTCACTATTTGTATTCTTATCCTATATAAATCGTTGCTTGCTCCTGTGCTCCGACGATACAAAAGCTACTAGATATGGTCCCCGACATAGAATCTGCTAACACTATGGTGTCTGGTGCGCGAGGTGTTGTTCCATGTGGCCGCTGCAACCTTGATTCGGTGACATAATAACCACATGTTAAGAAGTGGTTGCCAAGTGTGGGGTTACACAGCGGGGAGGGACTTAGAATGATGGCGGCGATTCCCCATATTTCAACTGTCATGAATAATCACAATACTCGCATCATTGAGACACCATCATGTAACACACCTTTAGATTTTTCACAATTCACAAGTAAGTCTAACCTTGGATGAGAATTGGTACAATATGGTTAGTGGGGTGGGGTGGGGGCTAGGAACAGGGAGCACTGAAATGAGACTGTGAATCTGTGTAGGGGTTGATTGATTGATTGATTGGTTTTACGTCCGCTTCACTACCGAGTAGTTCGGTTATCCAGCAGACTATGTAGGGAGGGGGGTTGTTAGGGACATGTAGGGGAGGTCTGGTTGGACAGTGGTTAGGGGTCAGGGGGTGTGGAGAGAGGGTTAATGGGATAATAACGGCGGATGAGATAAATGTTTATTTAGTTATAGGGGATGCAGTATATATATGCACGAGCAATAACATACACGTGTTGTTGTGCATATACACACCGATCCGTGCAGAGGCCAGGAAAATATACTCCTAGTTTGTTCAAGTTGAAGGCCAGTGTCTGATCAGTTTTCCTGCAGTCCATTGTTCACCGTTTGCAGGTTAGGATAACATTACCACATGGCCCATTACCCTACATCGTTATACTATAGCTGTAAGACTGCCATCACTAACAACCCCCTCCCACACAAACATCAACACACACAAACCTCCGTCTCACCTCCGTATCCAGATAAGATCAATCCGTCCTACTGTCATCAGCTATTGTTGAGCTATTATTGGTCATGATGAATATTTTACCAAACGCTGGAGTCAATTTCTGCTGGTGGTTTCTATGGTAACCAGTTCCATCTGGTGACACATGTCAATTGGAACCACTCAAAAAAGTTTTATCATAGTTTGAATTGGACATCACCATAAGATTGGTCCCCTATCACTCTATGTCATAAACAAAGGCAGTGGGTGCTTACAGAGGGTCGAGCAAAGCTGGTATGGGAGGGACCATGGTCCAGCATTACGTGTATGGGAGGGACCATGGTCCAGCATTACGGGTATGGGAGGGACCATGGTCGAGCATTACGGGTATGGGAGGGAACATGGTCCAGCATTATTGGTATGGGAGGGACCATGGTCCAGCATTACAGGGATGGGAAGGACCATGGTCCAGCATTACAGGTATTGGAGCGACCATGGTCCAGCATTACGGGTATGGGAGGGACCATGGTCCAGCATTATGGGTATGGGAGGGACCATGGTCCAGCATTACAGGTATGGGAGGGACCATGGTCCAGCATTACTGGTATGGGAGGGGACCATGGTCCAGCATTATGGGTATGGGAGGGACCATGGTCCAGCATTGCGGGTATGGGAGGGACCATGGTCCTGCATTATGGGTATGGGAGGGACCATGGTCCAGCATAGCGGGTATGGGAGGGACCATGGTCCAGCATTACTGGGATGGGAGGGGACCATGGTCCAGCATTATGGGTATGTGAGGGACCATGGTCCAGCATTATGGGTATGGAAGGGACCACGGTCCAGCATTACGGGTATGGGAGGGACCATGATCCAGCATTACGGGTATGGGAGGGACCATGGTCCTGCATTAAGGGTATGGCAGGGACCATGGTCCTGCATTATGGGTATGGGAGGGCCCATGGTCCAGCATTATGGGTATGGAAGGGACCATGGTCCAGCATTACGGGTATGGGAGGGACCATGGTCCAGCATTATTGGTATGAGAGGGACCATGGTCCAGCATTACGGGTATGGGAGGGACCATGGTCCAGTATTACGGGCATGGGAGGGACCATGGTTCAGCATTAAGGGAATGGGAGGGACCATGGTCCAGCATTACGGTTATGGGAGGGACCATGGTCCAGCATTACTTGTATGGGAGGGACCATGGTCCAGCATTACAGGTATGGGAAGGACCATGGTCCAGCATTACAGGTATTGGAGGGACCATGGTCCAGCATTACGGGTATTGGAGGGACCATGGTCCAGCATTATGGGTATGGGAGGGGCCATGGTCCAGCATTACGGGTATGGGAGGGACCATGGTCCAGCATTATGGGTATGGGAGGGTCCATGGTCCAGCATTACGGTTATGGGAGGGACCATGGTCCAGTATTACGGGTATGGGAGGGACCATGGTTCAGCATTAAGGGTATGGGAGGGACCATGGTCCAGCATTACTGGTATGGGAGGGACCAGGGTCCAGCATTACTGGTATGGGAGGGACCATGGTCCAGCATTACTGGTATGGGAGGGAACATGGCCGAGCATTACTGGTATGGGAGGGACCATAGCTGGAAAAGAAATTCTACTAGGTCCTAGTAGAATTTCTTTTCCAGCTATGCTCCCTCCCATACCCGTAATACTGGACCATGGGCCCTCCCATACCCGCTATGCGGGACCATGGTCCCTTCCATACCCGTAATGCTGGATCATGGTCCCTCCCATACCCTCTATGCTGGACCATGGTCCCTTCCATACCCGTAATGCTGGACTATGGTCTCTCCCATACCAAAAAGGCTGGACCATGGTCCCTCCCATGCCCGCTATGCTGGACCATGTTCCCTCCCATACCTGTAATGCTGGACCATGGTCTCCCCCATACCAAAAATGCTGGCCCATGGTCCCTTCCATACCCGTAATGCTGGACTATGGTCTCTCCCATACCAAAAAGGCTGGCCCATGGTCCCTCCCATCCCCGTAATGTTGGACCATGGTCCCTCCCATCCCTGTAATGCTGGACCATGGTCTCCCCCATACCAAAAATGCTGGGCCATGGTCCCTCCCATACCCTTAATGCTGAACCATGGTCCATCCCATACCAGTAATGCTGCACCATGGTCCCTCCCATACACGTAATGCTGGACCATGGTCCAGCATTACGGGTATGGGAGGGACCATGGTCCAGCATTTTTGGTATGGGAGAGACCATGGTCCAGCATTACGGGTATGGGAGGGACCATGGTCCAGCATTACAGGTATGGGAGGGACCATGGTCCAGCATAGCGGGTATGGGAGGGACCATGGTCCAGCATTACGGGTATGGGAGGGACCATAGCTGGAAAAGAAATTCTACTAGGTCCTAGAAGCAATCTCCCTGTTGTGGGAAATCCTTTTAGACTGATCATATGAATAATATTTAATTTTGTACTTCACTAAGTAGTTACATAAATCTTCGAGATTTGTCTATGTGTATAGACATAATATAACAATACTATTTTATCAGACTTAAATTTCCAAAAAGATTTTTAATTTCTTTCCTTTTTTATGATTGTTACATTAGAGACGGTCAATATTAATCACCTAAAAAGAGATCAATAAAAATATGTCATTAAACAAAAATCTCATTTCATTGTATGTATGCTAGCCACTGTACTGGAAATTACAAATTTATAAGGTTTTAGGTGGCTCTGGTATATATAGAGGCTCTACTAGGTACACTGTACTTCCCATAAGGATGGAATTCTGAATGAACTGTTTAATTCAGGGCAAGAAAAAACATGAAAATATTTCTCTTAAATGTCGGAAAACAGTGAAAATTGTTCTTCTTTCAATCACCATTTTCATCTCAAGTATTTTGTAAACTTTAGGCTTAATCTTTCTAACTTGATGTTAAAAAAAATACACTAATGAATATATTCACCCCCTTATTATAAATATAATACAATTGTTATATTTACCTGAATGTCAGATCTTTGATGTAAAGAAACAATTTGGACATATCCTAATCCTAGGCAAGTACTTCCCAGACATCCCCAATACATGACTTTTACTGAACTGAATGTTCTTTTGACGATGACCAGGATTGCATAGATCGTATAATTGTACAGAACTGTATGGATTGCATCATTCCTTAACCACAATTATGACTTTGTAGTACAAAATACTCAGTATTGCATCATGGCCCCAACCCATTCATCGGAAAATCTTGCAAAAAACTGAAACTAAACGTTTGCTCATTAGAAAAGGGAGAGGTTAGGTTGAAATTGATGGAAAGAGAAAGGAGTTGGTCCAAACTGTCAGTAGGTTAGTGGTGGTGGGGTGGGGGAGGGGGGGGATCGGAGAATTTAGGGGGGATCTGACTTGTCATTTTAAGGAAGGGAACAGTCTCACCTATCTGAATAGACTGGCCCCCATCCCTAGAATATCATAAAGATATTTAATAATGTAGAAAAAAAATCAACTATAATAATTTTGATCATTTGGATGTCTGTCCTACTCCATTCTGAACACTAAACTAGGGGGAGATAACCTAGTAGTAAAATGCAACCAGGAAATCCTTCATAAAAACTTAGGGGCTGGTAGCCAGTCTACAATCTAAGATAATGTCACTTTAAAAGATTGACAACATGTTTACATCATATACCTGTCACTAACTACTCCCATGATCTGTTGAAGGTGAATGTGAAAAACAGGTTACCATTTATTTTACTGACAGTATAAAACTATCACATGTACATCCATGTGAAAAATAATCACATTAAATGCCATGTCAACAATGTTTCAAGTAAAAATAAACTAAGTTTATTACCAAAATGGATAGGAGATTCAGGTTTGTACAAATAGAGTCCTGAAATAACATGAGGTCAGAAACTGTGACATGGTAATTTTAGACTTTTAGACATTTTCACTAACTTCTTAAATATCATGAATCCACACTATGATATAACACTGGATGAGCTGATACTAGGCTAAACAATTCACCTCGATAAAGTTCTGATCTTTGTGAACATGATTGCACAAACACCAATGAAATAACATTTTCAGTGATTAGAATAACAAGCATGGTCTCAAAAACAATCTTAGCTCCTACTTCCTCCTTTATATACACGTACCAGGTAGTTGCGTGTCGACATCCCTAAATAGATATGTAGGTAAAGATGTGTATGTATGTAGAGAGATATATTTATGTAGAAAGATATATTAATGTAAAGAGATAAATATCTATGAAGAGAGCTATTTGTTATGAAGAGATATTTATTTATGTGGGTACATGTATTTATGTAGAGACATGTATTTATGTATATATATTTATGCAGACATGTATTTATGTAGATATATATTTTTATGCAGACATGTATTTATGTAGATATATATATTTATGCAGACATGAATTTATGTATATGTATATTTATGTAGACATCTATGTATTTATGTATATATATATATATATGTATGTAGAGACATGTATTTATTTCGATATATATATCTATGCAGACAGATATATATATTTATGCAGAGACATGTATTTATGTAAATTTATAAATATATTTATGCAGAGACATGTGTTTATGTAGATGTATATTTATGAAGACATGTATTTATGTAGATATATATATTTATGCAGAGACATGTATTGATGTAGATGTATATTTATGCAGACATGTATTTATGTAAATATATAAATTTATGCAGACATGTGTTTATGTAGATATATATATATGTATGCAGAGACATGTGTTTATGTCGATATATATGTTTATGCAGACATGTATTTATGTATATATATATATATATATATATTTATGCAGACATGTATTTATGTAGATATATATATTTATGCAGACATGTATTTATGTAGATATATATATTTATGCAGACATGTATTTATGTAGATATATATATATATATTTATGCAGACATGTATTTATGTAGATATATATATATGTATGCAGAGACATGTGTTAATGTAGATATATATATTTATGCAGACATGTATTTATGTATATATATATATATATTTATGCAGACATGTATTTATGTAGATATATATATTTATGCAGACATGAATTTATGTATATGTATATTTATGCAGACATCTATGTATTTATGTAGATATATATATATATGTATGTAGAGACATATGTTCATGTAGATGTATATTTATGCAGAGACATGTATTTATTTCGATATAAATATTTATGCAGACAGATATATATATTTATGCAGAGACATGTATTTATGTAAATATATAAATATATTTATGCAGAGACATGTGTTTATGTAGATGTATATTTATGAAGACATGTATTTATGTAAATATATAAATTTATGCAGACATGTATTTATGTAGATACATATGTTTATGCAGAGACATGGATTGATGTAGATATATGTTTATGCAGACATGTATTTATGTAGATATATATATATTTATGCAGAGACATGTATTTATGTAGATGTATATTTATGCAGACATGTATTTATGTAGATATAAATATTTATGCAGAGACATGCATTGATGTAGATATATATATATTTATGCAGAGACATGTATTTATGTAAATATATGTATTTATGCAGACATTTCTATATGTAGAGAAATATTTATTTATGAAGATTATATATGCTTAAAGTTTAAGGAAAAGAAGTGACTTTGTATATCTCCGTATTATCATCCTCAGTCCCAGGTGAAAATCACACATACATATATGCTCTTTTCTACTGGTGACAAAGGATGTCTTTGTATGTGACATTTAAAAAATTTCAAGGTATGTTATGACCAACTTTTTTTTCTTAAGAGGTTTAATTAGCAACACAATAACTGTACATACCTGACTGTTTATTAAGTGTCTAATTAGCCAATGTACATACGGCTTGAGAAATTGTGTTCCGAGGTCATTTGAGGTCTTATACATCAGTGACATTTGAGGTTTATGTAAAAAATTGCTGGAAAATCTTAACAAAACTGGTCAACCATATCAAAAGTGTTCCAATGCTAGCTCCGGGGATCATTTCTGTCCCTGAACATATGGAATCACATGGGTTTAGGAAGCAAAAACGCTTGTGAAAATCTGTTTAAGAACTGAAATATTTTCTAGCACATAAAAATAATGTCAGTCAAATATATTCAAATTGATTTTTATCCTTAATCTTTATAATCACATACTTTTTTTTCCAAGTTTAATAGCTAAAATTATTAAATCCCAAAATATTTGCTAATTAGTGTTAACTTACAAAGCATATGTATGTATGTTATGGTTAAGTATGTGTGTGTGGAATCAAACGGTCATTAAACTAGTGTAGCTTGACTTAACAATATCATATCTCCAGTACAACGTACTAGCCATCTTTATATCATAACCTGTTTGTCTACTATCTTGGGTATACACGCCTTTCGAGAATGTTTTGAACATCGATTCAAATGCCTTTTTACAAAGTCGGTCAATGATACTACAGGCCTACAATTCTGTTTAACCAGCCACTCCCCACCAGGTAAGAAATTCAAATCTTTGTATTTGAATTTGAAGTATTTGAAGAAATAAAGAACACCAAGGTACCCAGTGTATTATCGCGACGATCTTTGAACCGTACAATGTTTGTAGGGTAACACAACCGGACAGTTTTTCCAAGTAACACTCAAGGTTACTACTGGTTTTTCCTGTTTGTTAATTTTATGAAAACCTAGAGTAGAGTTATGCAGTGGTCTACCTATTTAAATTTGTTAAGGTACACGATGATTTATGAATGGAGCCTTGGAGCTTAGTGCAGCACCTCGACGTCCAACATGCTTGATATTTACATGTAATGATCGAAAGTTGTACATGTGTAACAAAAGTCTAGCTGCAACATTTGCTTAAATTCAAGAGCTTAGAGAAAAACTTATCTGATTTTAGGTTTGTATACAATCAAGTCAACAAAAATATTGTTTAAATATTTTTTAGTTTAGCCTGACAAAGCTTTAAAGGTTGTTGGTGCCCCAAGGGGTGAAGTGTAAGGTACAGGGTGACACAGACTGGACTACCTGTACGACTTACCTGGTCGTAAATCTCCAGGTACAATGGCCAGGTGAGTGGGTGGCAGTACCTTAATCCCCCTGTGACCAAGTTACAGAGGGAGTAGGATGTGTGTTAAGTTATTTAGTACCCATCCCTGGAGTGTTTGCACACAAAACAATCGTAGTTTGTCTATTAAGCTGTTAAAGCAGCAAATCCTGACCTTTTTGTTAATAATGACAACTAAATTCAATAGCTTCACAATGAGGATAATCTTCTTTCATTTTATTTCACAAATGAACTGTTAGGAAGAGTTAAATTTACAAGCCAAAAGTTGCTTAAAAAGGTATTTTACTTGATCAGCTTAAACATAAACTTCATTTATTTAACAACAGTTACGAAAGAAGTTTTTCAAACTTATATTAATCACCCTTGTTAACCCAGATGAAAGTGTGCAGTGGGTCTTACCTGGTAATGTAGGAGAAAATCAGAGTTTAATAAAATAAAATAAATTGCTAAATATGTACATTTATATCAAGTGCTGACAATATATGAAACAACTGTCATATATTGGAATAGCTTAGAAATTTGGAAAAGGGGCATAACTCCCATTAAAATCAGACTTTTTTTTTATTGAAGTGCAGGTGTACAACTTAAGATTGTATGGAATATGTCTGCAATTTTTCACAAAATTTGGGCGAAAACTTCAGGAACAACAGGCCCAGAGGGCCTGTATCGCACACCTGTTTCTTTTGTTACATGAAACTGACATATATAGGTAACTTCAGACCAAATTTGGTAACTAGCACATAAAGACATTTTAACATCTGTTAAACGCTTCTCAAGATATTGTTGTTTGAAATTTGAAATTGTAATTTTAAAGCTTTTAACACACGTTGACATTTGACTCCGGCTATCACTTAAAGTTGACATTTGACCTCATTACTGTAATTAAGAAAAAGATTCGCACTGCTGGTCTACATAACATACTCAAGTATCATGACTCTAGACCAAATGCTTCTTAGGTTATCGTCATTTGAAGTAGGAAACTTTATAGCACTCTATCCCTGGTACCTACTGGCCAAATATCATGAACATGGGCCTTATGGCACTTGAGAAGAAGGTCGTTAAAGCTTTTAACCCATGTTGACTTTTGACCCCCCAACTAGCACTTAAAGTTGACCTTAGACCTCATTACTATGAATAAGAAAAAGATTTGCACTGCTGGTTTACATAACATAGCCATGTATCATGGCTCTAGTCCAAATGGTTCTTAGGATATTGTTGTTTTAAGTTTTAACATATTTGACCCCTGTGACTTTGAAACTAGGTCAAGGTTTTTTAAATGAGGCAACTTTATAGCACTCCATCCATGTACCTACTGGCCAAATATCATGACCCTGGGCCTTATGGAACTTGAGAAGAAGATTGTTAAAGCTTTTAACCCATGTTGACATTTGACCCCTGACTAGCACTTAAAGTTGACCTTTGACTGTAATTGAGAAAAAGATTTGCACTGCTGGTCTACAAAACATTACTAAGTATCATGACTCTAGACCAAATGGTTCTTAGGATATTGTTGTTTGAATTATTGAACATATTTGACCCCCGTGACCTTGAAAGTAGGTCAAGGTCATTTTAAAGTGGAAACTTTATAGCACTCCATCCCAGGTACCTACTGGCCAAATATCTTGACCCTAGGTCCTCCAGTTCTTCAGGAGAAGTTGTTTAAAAAGTGGACGGACGGACGACGGAGTAAAAAAATTACACAGACAAAACACTTATAATTTGCAAAAAGCGGCATCACTTCCACAAATATATATCACCCCCCCACCCAACCTTGTAAAACAGTAAGCAAAAGGTGCACAAGTTTAGAGCCTCATGCTTTTATAAAATTATAATGAAAGCAGGTAGAGTGGGAAGTAATAATCTGATTACTGACAGCCAGATGAATAGACAAACTGATAGAAGTTTGGTTTAGTTTGTTTGTGTTTTACATCCTATTAACAGCTATGGTCATTTAAGGACGTGCCAGTTTTTGGTGGTGGAGGAAAGCCAGAGTTCCCAGAGAAAAACCACCGACCTACGACCCGTACCTGTTGACTGCCCCAAGAAGGCCTCAAACTCGCAACATAGTGGTGGAGGGCTAGTGGAAGCAGAATGTCAGACGCCTTAACCACTTGGCCACCGCGGCCCCCTGATGGAGGAACAGAGAGACTGGCTACAATATTCCAATACACCACTCATATTTCATTACAGGGAGCTAAACAGAAAACAAAACAGACAAATTTGTTGATGTTTATAAAATAGATGTTTTTATTAATATTCATAGTATTTTAATCCGAGTCTGACATTTCAAAGTCTTCGACAACATCATCCACATCTGGGATATCTTCATCGTCCTCATCGGCGCCGTTAATGTCACTGTCTTCATCAGCCTCTGGTTCATCTTCTTCATCACTGTCATCGCCGTCCTCATCTGCTGATTGAGCCAACTGTTCCAGTTCATCACTATCAAAGTCACTGTCAAATAAAACCCAGATCATCCATTGTAAACAGAGTGGATACAAAATTTAGTATTTCTATCAGTCATACTATTTTTAGGCTGCTAATTTTCAATCTCTGCCTTTACAATCAATCTCCCTGTGTAGTGTCTGCATGCCCTCTCATTGGTTTATTACGACGTCATTAGATGTTATTCTCAAAAGTTTTACTGTGATGTGCTCACCACCTTTTTCAACAGCAAATACAATGGGAGCAAACATTTGTGGTTCAGTGGTAGAAAACTATTTCTGGGAGGGTTTCAGGACCCCTGTTTTCCTCATTTGGAATTTACGAATATCAGAAACTTGAATAGGCATGACAGTATATAGACATTTTTGTGTGTTTGTTCCACACGTACATGCTTTACATAAATTTGGTTAAAATCTATTGTGCCGTTCTGGACTAATATTCTTTTTTTATGAAAGTTGACCAAGTAGCAATCTGATTATGACATTATGTTCTAATGTTTTTACCTGTAGTCATCGCTTTCTGAACCAGCCTTTTTAGACTTTGCAGCTTTTGGGAGAAATCTCATCTCGTCGTCAGATTCATCACTGTCTGTGTCGAATAGCGCAGCAAAGTCCTTCTTGTCGTCCTCTGTAGCCCTCTGTGGGCCCTTGGGTCTCACTATCAATGGTATTCCATCGTCCACATCCGTGATCTGAAATCATTGATACACAATATCTATATTTGGTGGATAAAACAATAAAAAGAACCAACAGTACCTGTACACCAACAGTAGGCACTGTTATGTACTGTTATATCCTACCTCAAAAGTGTGAAGCGTTTGAATGTGTAAAATGTACTTGGCATGTCTTAATTATGAAGGACTTTTACACCTCACCACCAGGTTGGCTATATCAAATGTTGACATCCTTACACGATTTTACACTCTCTAGAACTTGGCTCTAGCTCCACTTACTGTACCTTTACATAGAAAACAATCTAACGCTGGCAGTGACTTCATCTGGGGCTATACTTTTCCTGTCTTCTCTACTTTATCATAACCTGTCACGTATGCCAGGACTTTACCATGCCATTGGAGGTTATAATCTTGCTGTGACTTTGTCCTGACATTAGTTAGTTTGTCCTATTCCCACTGCAAGTTTCTCTATAAGCGTGCATTACCA
Organism: Mizuhopecten yessoensis; assembly: GCF_002113885.1. NCBI lineage: Eukaryota > Metazoa > Mollusca > Bivalvia > Pectinida > Pectinidae > Mizuhopecten > Mizuhopecten yessoensis. Next base: position 719,576 of record NW_018408833.1, read on the forward strand.
GCAGAAATTGCATTCATAGAGCTATAAAAGCAATTTGATCAGTATCATTTTGAAGCTTCTCTTCTGGCCTTGATTAACATGAGACAACTGTTAGAATCAAACATTCTGGTGATGTTAGGCTATTCCAGGAATCTTGTTTGTGCTGACGACACAGACACTTTGATAAAAAAAATTAAGGGAATATCTGTATTTAGGTCAATAACAACTAAATATTTAGAATGTAAATAGAAGGATTGAACAGTATTTGTTCAATGTTCATGCCGGTATGAACGCAAATTGAAAAGATTGCTGTACAATCCTTTTTAACACCTATTCAGTCTTCTATGTACCTGTTCTTTGGCTGAAATCACGTGCTGGAGTTCACGGTCTCTCAGCTTTCTCCAGGTCTTGTAGTATTTTCCCAGTGGAGTTCCAGCCTCTTCACATTTTTTCTCCCAAGCTCCCTGTTAAAACACACATTTATAGATGACCGTAAGAACTAAATATATCTGTAGGTCAGACACTGAGGTGAGATTCACTCCCTGTTAAAGGACAAAGGCCTGGAGCTTGGAAATAGAGTGTCTGTTGGTATTGTTTAAATTTGAACAATTCACAAGATTGTGAACTTCATTTGGTTTCAAAAGGTAAATAGTCACGACAAAATTATGGTAAAAACACGCTTAAAGCAACAAATTTATTTTTCTAAGGTTCGAAATAATATCAAATACAAGGTCTTGGAATATATTAATTGGTCAACTGAATTCAAATGTACTCACAGATTGTGAAACTTTGTGTCAACAAAAGAATTGACAAATGTAAAAAGGCAAAAGAAGTGACACAGAATGTTTAATAACTATATTCTTCAGTATTAATTATCAAAATGCACTCACAATGGTTTTGGTGTCAGCAAGATTAACATTGAAGCTCTTGCGTCGATTGGTGACAAATTTGGAATTCTCTTCCACCTTATCCAGGATCTGACGAACCTGTTTGCAGTAGTTAGCCACCTTGCATTTCTTCAGAAAGTCCTTCAGCTGCAAGAAAAAACGACAAAATTCCTTCTAAAAGGTACATTCAATCTTGACCACCAAAGTAGTGTATTTCACTATGAACAAAACCCTGTATATTGTTTCCAAAATATTCAGTTATTTTTGTATTTTGCAGTTCTTGATTCTTTGAGACAAAACCAAAAAATAATAATTTATAAGGTGCCTCCATAAATAAAAGCTGATAGTTTTAGTGGTCAATACTGTCATTAAGATCTTTTGTGAATCTTATCAACATTGCAATCTTCTTTCCATCATTTCTGATGTATGATTCCTATTGGTGTATTAACATATTTAGTAAGAGAATTACTTGTAGAATGGCTGGTAACACGAGCTCAGGGAACCCCACGGAACACTTACCTGTAGAATGGCCGGTAAGGCGAGCTCAGGGAACCCCACGGAACACTTACCTGTAGAATGGCTGGTAACGGGAGCTAAGGGAACCCCAAGGAACACTTACCTGTAGAATGGCTGGTAACGCGAGCTCAGGGAACCCCACGGAACACTTACCTGTAGAATGGCCGGTAAGGCGAGCTCAGGGAACCCCACGGAACACTTACCTGTAGAATGGCCGGTAACGCGAGCTCAGGGAACCCCATGGAACACTTACCTGTAGAATGGCCGGTAAGGCGAGCTCAGGGAACCCCACGGAACACTTACCTGTAGAATGGCCGGTAATATGACCTCAGGGAACCCCACAGAACTCTTATCTGTAGAATGGCCGGTAAGGCGAGCTCAGGGAACCCCACGGAACACTTACCTGTAGAATGGCCGGTAACGCGAGCTCAGGGAACCCCACGGAACACTTACCTGTAGAATGGCCGGTAAGGCGAGCTCAGGGAACCCCACGGAACACTTACCTGTAGAATGGCCGGTAACGCGAGCTCAGGGAACCCCACGGAACACTTACCTGTAGAATGGCCGGTAAGGCGAGCTCAGGGAACCCCACGGAACACTTACCTGTAGAATGGCCGGTAACGCGAGCTCAGGGAACCCCACGGAACACTTACCTGTAGAATGGCCGGTAAGGCGAGCTCAGGGAACCCCACGGAACACTTACCTGTAGAATGGCCGGTAACGCGAGCTCAGGGAACCCCACGGAACACTTACCTGTAGAATGGCCGGTAAGGCGAGCTCAGGGAACCCCACGGAACACTTACCTGTAGAATGGCCGGTAACGCGAGCTCAGGGAACCCCACGGAACACTTACCTGTAGAATGGCCGGTAAGGCGAGCTCAGGGAACCCCACGGAACACTTACCTGTAGAATGGCCGGTAACGCGAGCTCAGGGAACCCCACGGAACACTTACCTGTAGAATGGCCGGTAAGGCGAGCTCAGGGAACCCCACGGAACACTTACCTGTAGAATGGCCGGTAACGCGAGCTCAGGGAACCCCACGGAACACTTACCTGTAGAATGGCCGGTAAGGCGAGCTCAGGGAACCCCACGGAACACTTACCTGTAGAATGGCCGGTAACGCGAGCTCAGGGAACCCCACGGAACACTTACCTGTAGAATGGCCGGTAAGGCGAGCTCAGGGAACCCCACGGAACACTTACCTGTAGAATGGCCGGTAACGCGAGCTCAGGGAACCCCACGGAACACTTACCTGTAGAATGGCCGGTAAGGCGAGCTCAGGGAACCCCACGGAACACTTACCTGTAGAATGGCCGGTAACGCGAGCTCAGGGAACCCCACGGAACACTTACCTGTAGAATGGCCGGTAACGCGAGCTCAGGGAACCCCACGGAACACTTACCTGTAGAATGGCTGGTAAGGCGAGCTCAGGGAACCCCACGGAACACTTACCTGTAGAATGGCCGGTAAGGCGAGCTCAGGGAACCCCAGGGAACACTTACCTGTAGAATGGCCGGTAACGAGAGCTCAGGAAACCCCACGGAACACTTACCTGTAGAATGGACGGTAACGCGAGCTCAGGGAACCCTATGGAACTCTTACCTGTAGAATGGCCGGTAACGCGAGCTCAGGGAACCCCACGGAACTCTGGTGGACATTTAGCTGGTCCAGGAGTAATTCGTATAGCTGATCAACCAATCCGTCCTACAGAACCCCAAAATAACAAAACATTCAGTGTGTAAAGAAAACGAACATGTAATTGTTCACGCCGGGCGTCCTCAAGAGGTTTGCTGTTGCATTTAGGATACTGAAAAAGTGACAATTTTGTGTGTGGAAATGTTCGCATTGTGATTTTTGATGAAGGTGTGGGAATGTTCACATTGTGGTTTTCGATGAAGGTGTGGGAATGTTCACATTGTGGTTTTTGATGAAGGTGTTGGAATGTTCACATTGTGATTCTTGATGAAGGTGTGGAAATGTTCACATTGTGGTTTTTGATGATGGTGTTGGAATGTTCACAGTGTGATTTTTGATGAAGGTGTGGGAATGTTCACATTGTGATTTTCGATGAAGGTGTGGAAATGTTCACATTGTGGTTTTCGATGAAGGTGTGGAAATGTTCACATTGTGGTTTTTGATAAATGTGTGAAAATGTTCACATTGTGGTTTTTGATAAAGGTGTGGAAATGTTCACATTGTGGTTTTCGATGAAGGAGTGGAAATGTTCACATTGTGGTTTTCGTTGAAGGAGTGGAAATGTTCACATTGTGGTTTTCGATGAAGTTGTGGAAATGTTCACTTTGTGGTTTTTGATAAATGTGTGAAAATGTTCACATTGTGGTTTTTGATAAAGGTGTGAAAATGTTCACATTGTGGTTTTTGATAAAGGAGTGGAAATGTTCACATTGTGGTTTTCGTTGAAGGAGTGGAAATGTTCACATTGTGGTTTTCGATGAAGGAGTGGAAATGTTCACATTGTGGTTTTCGTTGAAGGAGTGGAAATGTTCACATTGTGGTTTTCGATGAAGGAGTGGAAATGTTCACATTGTGGTTTTCGATGAAGTTGTGGGAATGTTCACATTGTGGTTTTCGATGAAGGAGTGGAAATGTTCACATTGTGGTTTTCGATGAAGTTGTGGGAATGTTCACATTGTGGTTTTCGATGAAGGAGTGGAAATGTTCACATTGTGGTTTTCGTTGAAGGAGTGGAAATGTTCACATTGTGGTTTTCGATGAAGTTGTGGGAATGTTCACATTGTGGTTTTCGATGAAGGTGTGGGACTGTTCACATTGTGATTTTTGATGAAGGTGTGGAAATGTGCACATTGTGGTTTTTGATGAAGGTGTGGAAATGTTCACATTGTGGTTTTCGATGAAGTTGTGGAAATGTTCACTTTGTGGTTTTTGATAAATGTGTGAAAATGTTCACATTGTGTTTTTTGATAAAGGTGTGGAAATGTTCACATTGTGGTTTCTGATAAAGGTGTGGAAATGTTCACATTGTGGTTTCTGATAAAGGTGTGGAAATGTTCACATTGTGGTTTTTGATAAAGGAGTGGAAATGTTCACATTGTGGTTTTCGATGAAGGTGTGGAAATGTTCACATTGTGGTTTCTGATAAAGGTGTGGAAATGTTCACATTGTGGTTTCTGATAAAGGTGTGGAAATGTTCACATTGTGGTTTTTGCTGAAGGTGTGGAAATGTTCACATTGTGGTTTCTGATAAAGGTGTGGAAATGTTCACATTGTGGTTTCTGATAAAGGTGTGGAAATGTTCACATTGTGGTTTCTGATAAAGGTGTGGAAATGTTCACATTGTGGTTTCTGATAAAGGTGTGGAAATGTTCACATTGTGGTTTTTGCTGAAGGTGTGGAAATGTTCACATTGTGGTTTTTGATAAAGGTGTGGAAATGTTCACATTGTGGTTTTTGATAAAGGTGTTGGAGTATTCAAAGTATAATCTATATAATCCTGTGCCTGTTGAAATGTTTTAGCTTATTCACTCAATGTAATAAACATGATATTACCATACACTGAAAAATTCCACGTTTACCACAAAATCTTGGGAAATAACAAGACAAAATCACCCTGGTAATACTCATATTTTTAAAAGATATGAATAATTATTTAATTAATTATGAAAAGAGATAAACTGAACGTGAACATTCAAACAAAAGCTGTGAATAAGTGACTTTAAATATTTTTGAAAATTTTAATTGATTTTGATGAATTAGGAGGCTACCTTGAAGGACCTTTCCATCAACTGGGATTTGGAGAATTTAAGGATACAGGCAAAGTTGAATGGCTTGACGCTGGTTTTCTTGTGCTGTTTGTTAAAGTCAATCTGTTCGAAAATCTGCAAAGACAAAAAACATCTCGGAATGAAGAAAAAATAAATAGTTTCTCCTGAAAGGTCAACAACAACAATTCTCTATAACCAATGCAGGATCAACTACATCACTTTCTCCAGATATTTCATTACTACTCGAAAAACAACTACAGAATTACAGATCTTTTTAAAAATCAAAAGTCATGATTATCATGATCCAAAAACATATTCATGTATGCTGGTATGAGGTAGAGGCAAACAGAACAAAAACAATTTCTATGTTGCATACTCTGACAGTAGTATTTAGAGGTCAAAGGTCACAGCCTTACAATGTTTTAACTTTCAGTATGTCAAAGGTTAAGAGTTCATGAATAAATATTTGTTGGTGTTTTAGAGAAGCTGAGTGCAGACTGCCCCCTGCATCCCTGATGTCGTTACGGTGCACAGCTGCACAAATATCAGAGGACAGGGGTCAAGGGTCACTAGCTATATAGGTCAAAGGTCACTTATAACTGCACTATTGTATAATGGTAATGGAAGTTTTTGTTTAAGGTTAAGGTGACTAGGAAGTGGGTACAAACTGTAAAAGTAGTATAAACATACACAGACACCTGGTTCTATGATAAAAATATGTCCCCTGCTTTGAAACTTTTCAATTTCAAATCCTTGAATTGAAACTTATGTGAAAACTATTTTCTAATAAGAATTGAGAAAATGTTTGCATCCTTTTAACTCATTAACCCCTACATATTTAAACTAAACTTGCCCAGTCTTAGATTTGGTAAGGTTCAAATGTGACTTTAGGGGTGAATGGGTTAAACAACAAATGACAATACTAGACATGATCAGAGTAATGCTACTGGATTATATAAATCACTTTACCCAGATAACGGACACATCTTATCCTTATTTACAAGTCATCGTCATAAAACCACGAACCAATCAGAATTGAGATATTTCTTGTTACCTCATTATTGATTCGTAATGTCAAAATTTTTCCATCACAGGAAGATTATGTGAATAGATATTTGAAAAGGCCTGAAGTATGTGAGTCCCATTTATAATGGTCACTATTGATGAAGTACATTCTGATAGCATTGTTGTATTTGTATACACATCATTCATAGGACTAAAATTCTATTTGCCTACCTAGGATTTTTAAAGTAACCTTTTCTGCTATTTCAGACTAAGAGGACCCCTAATTTAATTACACTGATAATATACATGGTGAAACTTTGGTCTTCCAGTGCTGACAAATGTCTCCGTCTCTTGCAAGGAATCTTTAAATTCATTTTGTTGATCCTGGTTTCAAAAAATCCCTGATTTCCTTCTTGGGTGTAAGGAATTCCTGGGAGTAAGGACATTAGAAATTAATTTCTTGGTTTTAAAGGATCTCCTAATTAACTTTTTGGTTGTGGGAAATTTCTAAATTCACTTTTTGGTTGTAACAGAGCTCTCAGTTCTGTTTTTGGTGTAAATGGAACTCTAGATTAGGTTCTTGATTTTAAATAATTTCTAAATCTTTTTCTTGGTTGTATTAGAGAACTCTCAGTTCAATTCTGGTTGTAAGGGATCTCTTAATTCACTTCTTTGTTGTAAGGGGTCTCTAAATTCACTTCTTTGTTGTAAGGGATCTATTAATTCACTTCTTTGTTGTAAGGGATCTCTAAATTCACTTCTTGGTTGCAAGGGATCTCTAAATTCACTTCTTGGTTGTAAGGGATCTCTAAATTCACTTCTTTGTTGCAAGGGATCTCTAAATTTACTTCTTTGTTGTAAGGGATCTCTAAATTCACTTCTTTGTTGCAAGGGATCTCTAAATTTACTTCTTTGTTGTAAGGGATCTCTAAATTCACTTCTTTGTTGCAAGGGATCTCTAAATTTACTTCTTTGTTGTAAGGGATCTCTAAATTCACTTCTTTGTTGCAAGGGATCTCTAAATTTACTTCTTTGTTGTAAGGGATCTCTAAATTCACTTCTTTGTTGTAAGGGATCTCTAAATTCACTTCTTGGTTGTAAGGTATCTCTAAATTCACTTCTTTGTTGTAAGGGATCTATTAATTAGTACTTGGATGTATGGGATCTCTAAATTCACTTCTTTGTTGTAAGGGATTTTTAAATTCACTTCTTTGTTGTAAGGGATCTCTAAATTCACTTCTTGGTTGTAAGGTATCTCTAAATTCACTTCTTTGTTGTAAGGGATCTATTAATTCACTTCTTTGTTGTAAGGGATCTCTAAATTCACTTCTTGGTTGTAAGGGATCTCCAAATTCACTTCTTTGTTGTAAGGGATCTATTAATTAACTTCTTTGTTGTAAGGGATCTCTAAATTTACTTCTTTGTTGTAAGGGATCTCTAAATTCACTTCTTTGTTGTAAGGGATCTATTAATTTACTTCATTGTTGTAAGGGATCTCTAAATTCACTTCTTTGTTGTAAGGGATCTCTAAATTCACTTCTTTGTTGTGAGGGATCTATTAATCAGTACTTGGATGTATGGGATCTCTAAATTCACTGCTTTGTTGTAAGGGATCTCTAAATTCACTTCTTGGTTGTAAGGGATCTCTAAATTCACTTCTTTGTTGTAAGGGATCTCTAAACTCACTTCTTTGTTGTAAGGGATCTCTAAATTCACTTCTTTGTTGTAAGGGATCTCTAAATTCACTTCTTTGTTGTAAGGGATCTATTAATCAGTACTTGGATGTATGGGATCTCTGAATTCACTTCTTTGTTGCAAGGGATATATTAATCAGTACTTGGATGTATGGGATCTCTAGAATTACTTCTGGGATCTCTAAAATTACTTCTGGGTTGTATGTTGTATTGGATCGTCAAATTCCTTTCTTTTGGAAAAAGTATTCTCAAAATTCACTTCTTGGTTGTAGGGGCATATATTTTCACTTCTCGGTGGTGAAGGATTTTAAGATTAGATTTTTGCATATAATTTTAACATTTACGGAGATGTTTATATTTTTTAGGCCACTTATCTACATCAGCAATGTATATAGGTGTAATAAACCTTCACATTGGATATGGAAAAATACTGTCGCATAAGTGTTATCGTGTTGGGTCTCATTTGGTGCACACTCGAGTTCACATGATAACACATGCAAACATATCAATGACAAACTGTTTAAAAATGTCTAAAAATATATTCAAATACAAATTATAAACCATTAATTCAAAGGTCCTAAACACAGTCTCATACTTTGATTTAAAAAAAAAACAGCTTGGCAGAAACTTTGTCTTGATTAAGTTATTACGGAGAAAAATAATTTCATTTCAATAAAAAACGATCAATGCCTTTGTACATGGACACATGGAAGGACACCCTTGTTTCAGTGTAGCTTGTACAACTGAAGGACACCCTTGTTTTAGTGTAGCTTGAACAACTGAAGGACACCCTTGTTTCAGTGTAGCTTGTACAACTGAAGGACACCCTTGTTTTAGTGTAGCTTGTACAACTGAAGGACACCCTTGTTTTAGTGTAGCTTGTACAACTGAAGGACACCCTTGTTTTAGCATAGCTTGAACAACTGAAGGACACCCTTGTTTTAGTGTAGCTTGTACAACTGAAGGATGCCCTTGTTTCAGTGTAGCTTGTACAAACTGAAGGGTACCCTCGTTTCAGTGTCGCTTGTACAAACTGAAGGACGCCCTTGTTTCAGTGTAGATTCAACGCCCTTGTTTCTGTGTAGATTACACACACTAAATAGTGTTCCTGTGTCAGTGAATTCTTGTTCCTTGCCAACTAATGATTGTTGATAACACTTATACATACTCTGGTCTAGTTACATTGTAAGTATTGTTTTCAAACATCCATTCATTCAAAATTGCTTACCTCCAAAAACAAGTTTTGGAACAGACCGTTTATGATACACAAAGGTTTACAAGAATGATTCCATGTGTGTTATGGGATTGCCAGCATACGTTTTACAGTCACTGGGTCACTGTGACAGCCTGTGCATATTACTGTATACTTTAATCTGCATACAGGTACGTTATCTACCTGTCTGAGCGATTGGTTATGTTTTGAAATTTAACTGCTCAACCGCATATATTTATTGAGTAGCTCCACAGCTCTGTATGAACTGAGTCAAATATGACTTGCATGTCTAGAAGTTGTTCAGGATAATATTATTACACACTCAGAATTCCTTCACAATAAAAACTACCTTTAAATAGTTTTTTACCTTTCAAGTTTACCCTGAAGTCTTTTGAATACCAGGTACAATTGAATAAATTGAGTGAAAGTGACATTGACAAGACAGAAAAGGGATATCATTCATTAAAGAGGTGGTTTAAATTATGTATTATACTGTTCCTTTGAAATAGGAAAACTAGAACTGACATGTGGTGAGGTATGACGTCAATCCAGTGACATGTTCTTGCAGGTGCAAATATTAATAATTACTCTAGGGCAACCAAGCAGGATGTCCTTCTTTCAGTGTGGGTAAGGTGTACTGGAGAGTGTCCTTGTGTCAGTGTAACTAAGATGCACTAGAGGGCGTCCTTGTGTCAGTGTAGCTAAGATGCACTACAGGGCGTCCTTGTTTCAGTGTAGCTAAGATGCACTAGAGGGTGTCCTTGTTTCAATGTAGCTTAGATGCACTAGAGGGCATCCTTGTTTCAGTGTAGCTAAGATGCACTAGAGGGCATCCTTGTTTCAGTGTAGCTAAGATGCACTAGAGGGTGTCCTTGTTTCAGTGTAGCTAAGATGCACTAGAGGG